>NC_139802.1:42556592-42699092 GCF_963457635.1 Microchirus variegatus
AACAAAGACATCACTAACCTTAACCATAACCAACATCCTACACTTAAGTTCCTCAGAAATGAGGTTCTGCCTCATTAAGACCAGGTTTTGGTCTCCATGACGACGACCAGTCCTGACAAGGTCAGTGTTTATGACAAAAACACACACACATGCTTATACAGCAGCCTTAATGAGGACACTTCCCGACATAATGCGTTCTCTAATCCCTAAAAGTCTTAACCCTTAAAAGGTCCTGGAAATTTGAGAGGACCATCCAACATGTCCTCACAATAATCAGTTCCTCAACAATTAGGTCCTGCCACATTAGGACCAGGTTTTGGTCTCCATGACGATGACCAGTCCTGACAAGGTCAGTGTTTATGACAGAAAATGTCCAAAAACACACATTAGGACCAGGTTTTCCATGTTCTGCTTGAGACTACTGGTTGTGTCTTAATGAGGACACTGATGGACATAATGCATTCCCTTACCCTAACTTTAACCATCATAACTAAGTGCCTAAACCTAATCTTTAATCTAATTCTGACCTAAACCCAAGTCTAAACCTGGAACTAAGTCTTAATCCTCAAAGGCCCTGTAAAGATGTGGGGACCAGGTTTGGATGAAAATGTGTCCTCACAGCATACTACAGACAGGATGCTGTGGTAACCTTAAATGCCTTAACCTAACCTTAAACAGCCTTAAACTTAATCAGTTCCTCAACAATTAGGTTCTGCCTCATTAGGACCAGGTTTTGCTCTCTATGAGGACTACTGGTCCTTATACAGCAGTCTTAATGAGGACCTATTCCCTTACCCCTTACCTTAACCTGAACCCAAGTCTGAACCCCTCAAAGGCCCTACACTCTTAGAAATAAGGGTTTCCAAAAGGGTCCTTCTACAAGGGCTGAGGTTCTACCTGGAACCATTTGCTTCTGAAAAACCCTGAATGGTTCCAAAAGGGTTCCAGGTGGAACCATTTTGATCCAGAGAACCCTTTAAAAACCCTTTCCTGAAAAAAGGGTTTCAAAAGGGTTCCAGGTGGAACTTTTATAAAAAGGTTCTAAACTTCACCTTCTCAGAAATGAGGTTCCGCCTCATTAGGACCAGGATTTGGTCTCTATGAGGACTACTGGTGCTTATACAGCAGTCTTAATGTGGACTCTCTTAGACGTCATGCATTCCCTAACCATTTACTCAAAGGCCATATAAAGATGTGGGGACCAGGACCAGGTCTGAATAAAATGTGTCCTCATAGCATACTACAGACATGAACACACACACACACACACACACACACACACACACACACACACACACACACACACACACACACACACACACACACACGTGTGCCATTCATTTTCACTTCGACACCACATAAAACCAGTCACCACAATTCAAATCTTAGCCCTAAAGTTAACCAGTTCCTCCTCAGATATGAGGTTTCTGCCTCATTAGGACATTAGGATGAGGATTACGTGTCCTCACAAGGTCAGTGTTTATGACAGAAAAAGTGTCCTAAAGAGGCCACAAACACAAGAACACACACACACACACACAGATTCTTGAAAGAATAGAGAGGCTCTTCTTGTCTCTCTCTCTCTCTCTCTCTCAGATAGACAATCACAAATCGCTGCTCTCTGCTTTAAAGTGGTCGTGTGTGTGTGTGTGTGTGTGTGTGTGTGGGAGAGTGTGGGGGGGTTAAACTGGTGAGAGCGTGTTAGCTAAGCTGTTTGAAGAGCGCTCTCATATGGCCGCTGGCAGTGATGGGGTACAGGGGGGGGGGGGGGGGGAGGGGGGGGGGACGCTGTCTTTCCATCTGAGTGCTGCTGCTGCTGCGATGATGATGGAATGACCTGGACTTGATCTTTGAGGGCGACTCGTCTGAAGCTGCTCACATTGATAAATTGATTCTAAACTATTACCATGGTAAAAAAGCAATAAGGTCATAAAAATTGCATCGGTCCGGCCCGGCTAAGTAAATCCGTGGCATCTTTTTTGGGTGGGGGGGGTGTGACACACACACACACACACACACTCGCAGGGATGGAGGGATGGAGGACAGCGGGCATGAGGTGGAATGAGAGAGCGAGAAATGACTTTGAAGAGCTCATCATCTTCAATCTATTTTTCCTGCGGCGGCTCCATGCCGCTGCATAGAGCCACTTCATTACGGCGGAATAACTGTACACAGGCACAGAGGCGGGCAGCCCTTTTGGCCGAGCCCCCCCCTCAGGCCCCCCGGGGGGCTCCAGCTGCTTAATACCTCATCACTGGCTCCATTGAACGCTTTAATCTGCGCGCCTGTGATCAATAGCTGCCCCCGCTGTAAATGAAAAGGGCCATTTCGTGTAATCAAGCCTGTTAATGCTCGTTCTGAAAACCATTATTTGTGGAAGGTATTTAGGGGCAAAATTGCCACCGTGACAAGCACTCGACACACACACACACACACACACACACAGTGTGTGTCTGCAGCTGAGTTACACTGACACAGATCAGTGTGTATTTAGACCAGACACAGAGGATCAGGGCTCTGAACCAGGATCTGGTTCAGTTTTCCTAATCTTCTTCTTCTTCACAGAAAAAATGGAAATAAATGAAAGGACGTGTGTGTCTTTATTCTGGATTATAAACTCGCTTCACTTTCACGTCAGGTCACGTGTGTAAAAATAAGAGCAAACGCAGTAAATTCAAGAGATTAACACGTTATTATCAAACAACACTGAACTCTAAATTCCCTAAATATGAGATATAAACATGTTATATAATGAGATTAGATATATTTAATATGAAAGATGTCATAATAATAATACGTTATCATTAAAAACATTGTTAAACTCATGATATAAGAAATAGAAAATGTTAAAAATCCAAAAAGAAAACGGGATTAAAAAGACATAAAAGTGAGATTAAAATGTGTAATGTTGTTGAAAATAAATATTAAAGACATAAAATGTGTTTAATATGGTGTGAAAATTAGATTAAACGCATTAAATACAGGACGTGAACACATGCTATAAAAAATGAGATTAAACACACACGTGTCTGGTATAAAAAAATCAAAGTTAAATATGAGACATTAGTTTTTCCATATTTGGACCTTGATCCTTTCAATAAAAAAGGTTCAAGTCATGTTATTAATCCAGATTAAATGTTTTTTTTTAATGGGATTTTATTATAAAACAAGATTAAATACTTGATTAAAGGCATGGAGTGTTTCAAGTTGAATTTAAACCTGTTTAAAATGTGAGATATGAACACATTCATTTACAGAATGGAGCTCAAACATTAGAAATTAATTAAATGTAATTAATTAATTGGGCGTAAAACTTCAAAATTGCTTTATTATCTCTATTCTATGTATTTTATTATGATTGATTAATAAAAGATTCATTATTACAGTCATTATGCATCTAGTTAAATAATGAATCACAGCGTCGGATTAACGCAGGATGTTCAAATAATCTGGTTTATTTAAAAACAATCAACAATAATCTGTAAATGTCCTCATTTTTTGTTGAGTTGAAACAGTTGCTGACGGTCGGTGTTTGGTTTGAGTGAAAGCAGGTGTTTGTAAAGAAACATCGACACACACACACACACACACACACACACACACACACACACGCACACATCCACCGGGAGTGAAAATGAAATTTTCCAGGCCGCTATTTCTGCAGCAAATTCAATTACTGGAGGCAGTTGTACAAAGAGCTGTGACTTCCCTGATGGTGAGATTGGAAACGGCTGATGGCCGCAGACAGAGAGGGTGAAGGGGGGGGTGAGGATGAGGAGGGAGGAGGAGGGAGGAGGAGAGAGAGAGAGAGGTAGGGAGGTGTTACAGGTACGAGCACAGAAAACAATAAGAGCGATGTGGACAGGTGAGAGAGACAGAGCGCAGGGGTCGCGGGGTCACGGAAGTTCTATCACATGATCTCCCTCTTCTATAAAGTGGAGCGATGAGTCATCGCACATACATCGCACACCTACACACACACACACACACACACACACACACACCTGAGATGATAAATAGGAGCTGAGACAAGCCAGGATATTAACACACACACACACACACACACAGTAAATCACACTTTTACTGCTTTAAATTTCACCTTCATCTTGTAAACAACTGATATAAAAACCAATGTTCAACACAACAATAATAATAATAACACTGGAGAAAACACACTGGAGCAGCTACACACTGAACATTAATCATTATTAATACATTTAAATGAAATACAATAATCATGATATAATAATAAATACATGTATTCTTCAATAAAACAACATTTAACTTGATTCTAACTGGACGTGTATTCCTGAAGATTTCCTGGAAACCTTTCAGACTCTTATTGACCACCCTCAGGTCTCTTCCTGGTCACTTCCCTGTCACTTCCTGGACACATCCCAGACTCCTATTGAACACTTCCTGGATACTTTTCAGACCGTTATTGAACACTTCCTGGTCACCACCCCTCCAGACCTTTATTAAACACTTCCTGGATCCTTCCCAGAGTCTTATTGAACACTTCCTGGATACTTATCAGACCTCGATTGAACACCTCCTCTGGTCACTTCCTAGATCATTCTTAGACCTTTTATTAAACACTTCGCTTCTTGGCCATTCATGTCTATCGCGCCGCAGAATCACTTTAGTGCATTTTTGTGAAATGACGAGCAGACGGTCCACAGCTGAGATGAAAGTCCAGGAAGTCCTAGACTGGTCTTACGAGCTAGAAAGTCGTCAAATTAGCCGCTCATCATCCAAGAGTATTACTGCAAGTTGTTCTCTTCCATACAGAGCTCCTGACGTATGCGGTGAAACTCGCCAAGTTGTGTCCGTCTACTGTTCTGCAATCTAGACCATTCCTGAAATGTTCTCTGTGTCTTCTTGGACTCTTACGGCCTCTTCCTGGGCACTTCCTGTTCCCTAAATCAGACGCTTCCTGAACATTTCATGGTGTCTCGTTACATACTTCCTTGACTCTTCTGGAACACTTCTTTATCTCTTCCTAGACGCACCTTAAACTCTTCCTGGTCACTTCCTGTCCTCTAATTAAGACACTTCCTGAACATTTCATGGTGTCTTCTTGGACACTTCCTCGGCTCTTCTTGAAGACTTCTAGAACTCTTCCTGGTCACTTGATTAACACTTAACGGACTCTTCCTGGGCACTTCCTCTTCCCTACCTCAGACACTTCCTGAACCTTTCATGGTGTCCCGTTAGATACTTCCTCGATTCTTCTTGTATGCGTCTTTATTTCTTCCTAAACACACTTTAAACTCTTCCTGGTCACTTAATTGACACTTAACAGACTCTTCTGGGCACTTCTTCTTCCCTAATTCAGACACTTCCTCAACTCTTCTTGAATCGTTCTTTATCTCTTCCTGGACACTTCCAGTTCCTTAAACCAGACACTTCCTGATCATTTCGTAGCATCTTCTTGGACTCTTCCTAGGCTCTTCTTGAACACTTCTAGAACTCTTCCTAAACACACTTTAAACTCTTCCTGGACACTTCCTGTTCTGTAAACCAGACACTTCCTGAACATTTAATGGTGTCTTCCTGGACACTTTATCAACAATTAACAGACTCTTCCTGGACTCTTCCTGAACATTTCATGGTGTCTTCTTGGAAACACCTCCTAGGCTCTTCTTGAACACTTCAAGAACTCTTCCTGAACACACTTTAAACTCTTCCTGGTCACTTAATTGACCCTTAACGGACTCTTCCTGGACACTTCCTTTCCTGTAACCCAGACGCTTCCTGAACATTTCATGGTGTCTTCTTGGAAACACCTCCAAGGCTCTTCTTGAACACTTCTAGAACTCTTCCTGAACACACTTTAAACTCTTCCTGGTCACTTAATTGACCCATTGAACAGACTCTTCCTGGTCACTTCCTGTTCTGTAACCCGTACACTTCCTGAACATTTCATGGTGTCTGCTTGGAAACACCTCCTAGGCTCTTCTTGAACACTTCTAGAACTCTTCCACTTTACACACTTTAAACTCTTCCTGGTCACTTAATTGACCCATTGAACAGACTCTTCCTGGTCACTTCCTGTTCTGTAACCCAGACACTTCCTGAACATTTCCCGTCCTCTTCCCGGACACTTCCTCGTCTCTTCTTGAACACTCCTTTATCTCTTCCCCGGACGCGTTTGGGACACGGTTTAGTTTATTGCTTCATGTTAAAGATTTTCCTGCACTTCTTTATTCCGTGATGTCATTCGTATTCTCCTATCACCGGCGTTGCTCGACCGCGGGGCCGAACGTGTCGCCGCCGTCGCCCCTGTGACCGCGGGGCTTTGTCGAGGTTGACTGTTCACTGGAAAATGAGACGCCTGCTCCTCAGCCTCCTCGCTGTGTGCTTTTCCTTTAATTTCTCTGTTCTCCGCCACAAAGCCGCCCGGCTTTACCTGCGCGGAAGACGAGGATCTAAGTATTTGATTCCAATTCCAGGAAAAAACCCTGAGGGGACTTCATCAGCACGGCCGAGGGAGGGAGGGAGGAAGAGGGAGGAGGAGAGGGAGGAGGGGGAGACACTGAGAGAGAAAAGCTATTAAAGTTGTATCTTAAAAGGTCAATAACATCAGCTGTAATGACTCTGACTGTTTAATCCAAACGTGTGTGTGTGCGCGCGCGTGTGTGCGTGTGTGTGTGTCAGCTGCTCCTCTGACATTGATACACTTGAGAAGCAAGTGAAGGATCCTCCAAACACAAAGTGTGTGTGTGTGTGTCTGTGTGTGTGTGTGTGTGTGTGTGTGTGTGTGTGTGTGTGTGTGTGTGTGTGTGTAAGTATGTCATTATAGACACAAGATAAAAAAAAAAATACATATACAATAACTTATTTTGTAACACAATAACAAAATATGACATATATTTACCGGATTTTATAAAAGTCACATTGTGACATATTAACAAACACAAGATGTGAACTCATTAAAGGATAATAAATAAGATGGTAACATATTTGTAAACATGGAATATTAACACACTATAGATCCAAACTACTAAAATGTTATTATAAACACATTTAATGCATATGAGGTAGTATAGCAACGCTTTAGCGTAAACACCACATATTAGCATGATGTTTTCATAGCACAAAAATATTAAAACATTATTATATTCATATTAATATTATTAATAATATTATATACTAGCACATTATAAACACAATATGACATAGGGATATTAACCTATTGATTTATAAGAACATGATACTGACACATTAATGTGTTAATTCGATTTTTAACCCGTAAGACATTAACAAACGTTATTATGAGATTATTAAATGTGCTAGAAATACGAGATAGTAAAAACACAAGATAACATTTAGGGATATTTACTATTTACATGTACACGATATGACATATATAATACACAGTATTATAAAAAAAAAAAAAAATTATATTATAACCGTGCAGGAAATGTGAAATACTAAGACGTGTTTTTAACAGAACGAGATAAAATACGTTGCAAACATGAGATAAATGTGAGATATTAACATTTTCACGACATGAACACGTGTCCTTTAATTAAGAGGTGAGAGTGTCACACACACACACACACACACACACTGACCTCCATCTGTATAACAGACACATTCAGTGAGGATATAAGTGTGTGTGTGTGTTTGTCTGCAACACACACACACACACACACACACACACAGACAGATATCATCTAATGTGGTATTTGTGTCGCCCTCGGCCTCAGTTCCGGTGTCAGCCGCAGATCTCATCTGCGATGCGAGACAATTTCCGCACATGTGAGCAGACACGTCCTGCACTCCATGGACTATAAATCGCTGCCGGGGGAACGGCGTCGCCGTCGCTCGGCAGAGGTCGACGCCGCTTCCTCCCCCGCGGCGCACAGGGTGACCCCCGCCTTTTTTAATAATTTGTATGTTTAGTTGTTTTGGTCAATCTGCCGCCGCGCACTTGTAGCGTCTGATCGCAGAGGACATCCATCACGGGGAGGGAATCTGCCGCCCGCGATATTACACGTTATTAAAAGGTGTGTGTGTGTGTGTGTGTGAGTGTGTGTGAGAGGCCTCTCTTCTCATTTTCCGAGTGCACGGCCTCCAACACATCATCCTCTCACCCCTCCTCACCCTCCTCACCCCCCACCACCTTATCAACAAGTGCTGCCTCCTCCTCTCCTGCAGCTGCTGCTGTTGTTGTTGTTGTTGTTGTTGTTGTTGTTGTTGTTTACTGCAGCAGCTGAAGCCACAGGTTTCATCACCTCCTCCTCGTCAATAACTGATCAATATCTGATCTTTAAAGGAAACATGTCGTCATATACCAAATATATATCAAAACAAAACTGAGAGCGTAAACAAACTATGTTTATTAATGCTAATAATGCTAATCATCGTCGTTATACGTCAGGGTGCAGGTGCTGCTCATTTGCATATTTATTTTAAAGGACCAGTATGTGAATTTGCAGCGGAATATTCTTCACCTTCAAACTTCTGTATGTAGCCTTCACTTCTGCGTCAAAACTACAAAAAGTGTAGTTTGTCCTTTGTGGGCTACTGTACACAACATCCAAAATGGCCGCCCGCCTCTGTAGAGCTGGATATAAGTATATAATAATTATACAATTAGGTCATTTTGCACTTAAATAAATTAGGTTTAAATGTTTACAATTTCTGCCAAATGAAAGTAATTTTACATACTGGACCTTCAAGACTGCGGCAATTAACTGATTATTGTTATTATCCTAACATTTAATCACTCTTTGTTTAGATAATGGATGAATGAAGTTTAAAGTGCTGCGGTGATTTAATTTATTAACACGTGCTGTTTTGAACACTGAGATATTTATCAATTATATCAATTAAAAAATTAGAATAAATATGCTGGAAATTACGCATATTATTTATAAAACGAGATTAAAGTGGTTATAAATCTGAGAAATTAGCAGGTTATTAAAGAAATTAGAATAAAGTATGAGATAAACACATTATAAACATGAGATATTAACATAAACTGATCTAAATATGAACAAAACGGCAACAATTAATCGATTCTTCATTATATGATTATTCGCTACGTATTCAGATAATTTAGATTAATTAATTTCAGCTACTTAAACGTGAACATGTTGTGTTTTCTTTGCTCTTTTGCTAAAAACTGAAGATCTTTGCTTTGTTTGAGGATCGTACTGATGTTTTATCGACAACTTATCGATCAATCTACGATATATTTAACTGATCAATTAATCAAAAAGTTTTGGTTGTTGTACATTTTATTGTTTATTATTAAATTTTTTAGTTCTCAATTTAACCCTTTAAGGTGCGCACCAAAAAAAAATGCAAAGTAAAAATTATTTTTTTGTATTTTTTATCATTTTATTTTATTTACTTATAATAACAATAACGACAATCAAAATATATATATATATATATATATATATATATATATTTTTTTTTAAATTAGACCCTATAGTATTTTAGATACAGGCCTCTACCAAACGGTTGAGATGTCTGTTCATAATAAATCTGGTTTGCATAATGAGATATAGTGACTTAAAGTGTGGTCGACCAAACGGTTGAGTAGTACTTTAAAGGGTTAAAAATGGACCAATTTTTCTTTAGTAAATAAAAGTAATTTTAAACCAATAAAACAGACCTAAAAGAATAAAAATCCAAACTTTTCTAAACTAACACGTACAGTACAGGAGACGTGTGCGTATGTAACGTCACATAAATGATGGTCTCCTCTTTTATTCAATCCAATAAAAACTGATGTTTTTCCTCAACATCTGCAGATAAACGTAATAAAAGTGCGAGCTGCTGTTTCCCAGACGCCGAGTCCGCCGCGGCGAAGACGATAACGCGAGCGCAATCAGCGGCGAGCATCTGAATCCTAAAGATTTATGATCGACGTAACAAGGTTTTCGGTTAAACTGCAGAAAATACTGCTTTGATTACTCAGCGCCGGGCAAAGAAATTAATGCCTTTATTTAAATTAAAACAAAAGCTTATCACTGCGGGCGTATTTACATAAGACAAACGATGACAGCGCTTAAATAATGACTCTGTCTTTATGTTGGCCTTACATTAATATTACTTTTTTATCTCCGTCCAGGATATTAATAATGGAATCCTCTGGGAATTAATACTTTTGATCATTAAGAGCTCAGAGTGCTGAGAACGGGAGAGGGACGCACTCAGGTCGTCATTAATAACCATCATCAAACACCGAGCCATAGTGGCTCTCATTACTGATGATCGATCATGAATATTAATAAAAAAAAACACATACGTTCTGTCGGGCACCTGCTGCTCTACGCGTTTCCTCCAGCAGGAGAAAATATATCCGACTTAAGGAAGCTGTCCCCACCACAGTCTGTCCTTAAACTGTGTCCTCTGAGTGTCAGAGGTGTCTGAGTGGACAGGGAGAAACTGAGACTTTTATTTTGAAAACTATCTGTGGGGTCATGCTGATAAAGGATTAGAAAATAGAATGGAATGAACATGACCCGGGACTTATTTTGAAAACTGCCAGGTTCTTTTGTGTGGACGAACAGAAATGGTGACTTTTATTTTGAAAACTTTTTTGTGTGGATAAACAGAAACTGAGACCTTTATTTTGAAGAGTGTTTCAGCGTGGACGGACAGAGACTTAAAAACCGAAAAAGTTTTGAAAAATATGGGGCCATTACCCAAGACTCTTATTTTGAAAACAGCAGTGTGAAGACTGCAGTTTTCTGTTTTAATGTGGATGAGCAGAAACTTTTATTTTGAAAACTGTCAGGGTCATGCTTTAAAATTGATAAATAGAAACCAGTTTAAACACAGTTTTGAAATATATGTTTTATTGTGGGCAAACAGAATGAACATAACCTGAGACTCTTATTTTGAAAAAGACTTCGGAAGTGTGGATAGACAGGAACTGTGACTCTAATTTTTTAATTTTTTTTTAATAAACTGCTGGTTTGTGTTTTAGTGTGGACAAACAGAAACGCCAGAAATACATTTTGAAAACTGCAGTTTTGTTTTAGCATGGATAAAAGAAAACAGAAATAGAGACCTTTTATTTTGAAAGTTGCAATGTTGTGTTCTTGTGTGGACGAGCTAAAACTGAGACTTTTATTTTGAAAACTGCCTTTTAGTGTGAATAAACAAAATCTGTGACTTGAAAGTGAGGCTTTAATTTTGAAAACTGTTAGGTGGTGTTTTTGCAATGACCAGGAAGTAAGACTTTAATTTTGAAAATACGGGGTTGTGTTTTAGTGTGGACAAACACATCATACATATGGATGGACTTCTGACTCAGGGAATTAATTTTTCACGTGGTAAACAGTCGTCATCACATGTTCAATATGGCGCCACCATCAGGTCACATGTAGATTGCACCTGTTTAACATTTGCACCCGTTTTTCTTTTCACACTTGATGTCTCGTTGACGTCCAGGCCGGTAAATTCCTGCGGCACTTGAAGTATCCACCGTCACAGTTACTGTTAGCACGGCTCAGATTTATCTCCAGCGAGCCGGTGGAGGGAGGGGGGGGGGGGGATGGAGGGGGGACGGGGGCGGTGCCACCGCTGCTACGATGACCCCATACATCACACCTTGTGCGAGCACATATTTAGTGCCTTCGCTGGTCTCCGCCCCGCCCATTAAAAGTAAATAATTTGCGGAGAATGAGGCATTTGCGGCGAGCGCTGCTATTCCTCATACGTGACAGGTATCTGTTTGTACAAAGCTGAGAAGGTGTGTGAGCAGGACGTGAGAGGACTCTCATTTCCCAGACATTAAACGCATCGTTTGACCCCCCCCCCCCCCCCCCCCCCACACACACACACACACACACACACACACACACAGACACACAGTGTGTGACTGCAGCTCTCTGCATTAAAGCCAATATAAAGACATAAACGCACCGCGCTCACTTCATTAACACAAATTTGTTAATGAGCGCAGAGAGAAACCAATTAGAAATTAAGAGGCTACCATCACGTGGCGGGGGGGGGGGAATAAATGATGCTGTGATGTGGCTGCATATTTATGACGCTGAACTCGCTCCATACCTTCATATAAATCACGCTAATTCATGAAGTGAAGCTTTTGTTTTATTACGGCGCGTTCATGTCGTGTTCAGTGTCTGAGCGAAAAGGTAAAGGCCGAGCTGACGGAGGCTCGGCGCCGTTATTTATGGCCACTTCCTGTGTGCGTGCCTAACAGATGTTTGACACCGAGCAGATGTTTTGTCGGACTTTAGCTTCGTCGTCCAATTAGCATGTGATTTAAACGCGTCACGTGTAAACAACAACAGGAATAGAGAAAGATTTAATTCATTATAGATTAAAACACTAATACATTTGTTTCTACATAAAGTTCGTAGAGACGTAATAACTGATTTTAAACATGTACGTTTTTTTGTCTGATTGTACGTAAAATAATTAATGAGTGTTTAAATTACGTTAAGACGTTTATTTAAAGGTACAAACATACAAACCTGGGTCATCGTACATAAACAATTGGTCGTACATGAAGATGTAATAACTTTTTTTTATCGTACGTAACTACGTAATTACAGGATAAGTCGCGTTGATCATATCCCTGTGATGAAGACAGGTGTCGTACAAATAACTGTCGTACATAAATAGTGCTAATTTTTTGATTTTCGTGGTTCTACGTGAAGATGTTGGAAAATAATTTTTATCGCTAACATTGTCCGTAACTGCGTAATTAAACTGCGATGATTGCACTTTAGGATGTAATTATTGTTCATCCCTATTACGATGGTTTAAAAAACATTAGAATTGCTAAAAACGTAATTTGGCTTGATAAATAAACATTTAATTTTTCGTGCATTAGCATAAGAAAAAAATTGCTGTTTCAGTCCACTAGAGGGCGCCAAGTGCTCACTGTCACTAGAGCTGTTGTTTGAATATATCGCAATATATGATTTCGCAAGTACTTAAATATCGTGATTATATTTTAATCACAATGTCCTCCTAGTGTCCCAAGCCTGGATAAATAAAAATCTATCAAATATGTGGATAGCGCCCCCTAGAAAGGGAGCAGCCAAAACGAAAAAAAAAAGACCAAAATTTGGTAAAGATGTAAAATTTGCTTCTAAAAATGTAAGAACTTCCTTATTTATTCCTATAATTGTCCGTATAATAGGAATAAAAGGTAATTACATTGGTTTAATTGTATATAATAGATTTTTTTAGTCCGTTAACTGTGTGTAAAGTGGTTTAAGGACACAGTACATGTTTGTTATAATGATGTATTAAGAGGTGAAACGTGTTTATCGGGGGGGTAATTGTACATAAAGAGCCCAGTAAGTGTTTTATTTATCCAGTATAATCTTATATATAAAGAGCGCCCCGATAAGTGTTTGAGAGTTATTAATTTTTCATCGTGTCAGATCTCGGCAGCGGCTGCAGTTTTCAATCACTGAGACGATTCTGGTGATAAATAATAGATGTGGTCGATCCTGAGAGAAGCTCTGCGGCGTTAAATGAGCTGAGCTCACAAAGAAGCGAGGAGCGAGGAGGAGGAGGAGGAGGAGGAGGAGGAGGACGACGCTCCCCCAGCATTCATGTCCGTGTCAGGAACTTTTAAACACCCCATGGTTCCTCAGAAAAGTGGCCTTAAACCCGGGGGCCCCGCCGGTCGCCGGTCGCCGGCCCCTGACCCCGCGAACATGATTGCTTTTGTTCTGCCCGCCGATATTTAAATGGCGCTTTATAAAAGGCGTGGAGTGCAGGTCGTAACACGGCGATTCTACAGATGCGGCGGCGGGGGGGGGGGGGGGTCACGGTTAACAAAGCCCCCCTCGCGCCGTGTGGTTAAAATGATCCAGACTTGCACATTCACTGCAATTTAGCTTGAGTAATAGACGGAGGTCACGCTGGGTCACTTTCAATTTCCACTTCCAGCGGAGAAAAATGAAAACAAGTCATTTGCACAAATCTGAATAATTCAGTCACTCAGGAAGAGCAGAGATGGAAATATACGAGCGGGGAGAGGATAAAGGACGAGCGGACGAGGGGGGGGGGGGGCGGGGGGACACTGTTGCATGTCGCGCGGTAATGACGACCGGCCCCTCAGTCGTCGAGCATAAAGGCTAATGATGAATCTGACAGAGGATATGAATCCAGATGTAAGAATAAAGCGTCTCTTTCTCACTCGGGAGGCGCCGCCACCGCCGCCGCCGCCGCCTCTGCTGAGCTTTTAAACTTATCATAAATGTATTAAGATCGCAGCGGGCCATGAAACAGCTGTAGACAATTAATCTTCTGCAAATCTTATCCGAGGAATTGGTTTCTGCAAAGTAACATCTGCTGCGAGCGGCGATTATTCATGGGCAACGCTCAGCCGCCGCCGCCGCACTTTTATGCATAGGGCACAATCATTGCCAATGAAGTAAAAATTTATAGTTTTCCCTGTTCGGTAAAAATAACATTCAGCAGCATTAAAACATCATCCATCAACATTGTCCCGGGGCCCCCCGGGGGCCATCCCGGGCTCAGAAATTAAAAAGTATTCATTCTGCAGAGAAGTCGCCGCTGCAGCGCGACCACGCTCCACTGAACTGATGCTGGTTTTCCTTTTTTTTTTTTTTTTTTCCTCCTTTCCAGAGCTGCTCAGAGTGAAATTGGGAGACGTGGGCTCGACTGCCAGCGCTGCTGCTCTGGTTTTTGGTGGAAGAGGGAGAGATGAACCTCGTCTCCCTGGAGACGGTGATCACACACGGCAGCCATGATGGATGACGGTCGACGTGGAGTTGCCAAATATGAAGTAATTTTCTTTGAAAGTGTTTTTTCTGCAGGTGAGACGTCGAGGAAACGAAATACTGAGGCCTGACCTCACACGCACTCTCATTAATGACCTCAACACAAATCATCAAATTGTGAACTGTAAATAACGTAGTTATTTAGTAGTAATTTAGTCGTTTTATCTATCTTTTACATAAATCTTGAAGCAAAACATCAACATCACTATAAAAAGTAGAGTAACACAATGCTTCACACTTTAACGTCTGCTAATCAGAGGTGGAACAAGTACAAAAATATTGTACTCAAGTAAAAGTACCAATACTTTGATGAAATATTACTCAAGTAGAAGTAAAAGTTACTTGGTTACTTTGCGTTAATTTTTATTTTTACTCAGTAACGGATAGGATTTATAAAGTAACTAAGTACAATACTTGAGTCAATACGTACTCAAGTAAAATACTAAATCCTGATTTTAAATTGTACTTAAAAAATACAAAATACACAAAAAATAGTAAATGTATTTCGTTACTTTCCACCTCTGCTGCTAATACAATACTTTGTTTTTACGTTGATTTCTAACTAGTTCATCAAGTATAACTGATATTTTCACACTCATTAAACTTTTCCTCTTAATGATTAATCGTACGCTAAAGGCTAATGTAGCTAATTTTTGCGCAACGCACATATAATGCATTTCTGAATATGACGCTGCCTTCAAGGTCCTTGGTATTTCCCATGTTCCCGAGTGATTGAGGCCAGTAAATTTCATTTTCCTTCAGATTTTAAATCAGTACATTGCAATTTTACACAAAGTTATCGCAATCTAACGACTTGCACTCCGAGCGACCTGTTTTCGCAGCTTGTGACCGGAAGTTGCAGCGTTCTATCATGTTTATTTGTACGTATATTGGTTATAATTTCTCCGTAAAGTGTAGGAAGTTTTAATTGGAGCACCCCCTGTAGTCGTAGTCCAAGTTGTCAACTCGTTCAAAACTCCTTATGCCCAGTTTTCACGATACAAGATGGCTGCTTTTAGCGTAACTTGAGATTTCTAGTACGTAACCTTGAAATAATGCTAACGCTAACCCCCAAGTAACAAACAACTTGATTTGTGACGTTCTGTTGAACACACTTTATTACTACTTAATAGTTTTTGCGTAATAAACCTAAAAACACAAAGTGTTAAAGATTAAAACGGCACAGAAACTACACTTCCCATGAGTCATTGCTGGCAGGTGTTTCATCCACCTACTCAAAAACCCTACCGTAATCTGATTACTTTAGTCTTCTATTAACGTTTAGATGTTTTTAATGTGTTTTAAAGCCATTTTATCTCCAGGTCCTGAGGTAATAAATACAGAAGTAAAACGGTGGAACAGCCGCAGACGCGGAGATAAAGAATATAAAGAATCGTTTGTGTTTCACTTGCACAGAGTAGATTGAAATGTAATTTAATGACGGATAATAATAGCACAGAGAGAAAGTTTGCATCAACTGCAGCTGCAGGACGACAGACGAAGAATATGAGATTGATAGAGATCCTCGTCTTCATTCTCCAACTGCTGTAATCTCACAGATGGTGACATCATTTAGAACAGAGGCTGTTTGGCTGGAGCCGCGCCAGCCGCTAGCTTCATACCCGTTTGATCATCTGTAACCGTGGGCTGGTTTTGACACATGGCAATGTTTAAAATAAATAAATAAATAAATACATTTAAAAAAAAAAACTAGAAATCAATCTTCATAGTTGTTTCCGGTTGTTACTTATGAAAAATAATTAAAGTTATCTGACACTGGAGGGAAGCAGTGGAGACAATAAACGCTAATTGTTAAAAACAACAACAAAAGAGCTGAATTAACTTTTTAGGAATAAAGTAAAACATTTCAAATGGACAGACATCGACAAAATGTAAAACAAAGTTCATTTACCTCAAGGCTAACATTCAACTTAGCCATTAAATATGCCGAGTCATCCACTAACAACTCTTAAATCTTGTGATAATGTTTATTATCTTAGTATGACCTAGCTACTTTAGCTAACATAGCCTGTTTAGCTAGTCATTTATTGCTAACATTATACAAACCTTATAATTCACCTCTGACTTAGTTAGCTTGGTTAGTTAGTTAACCCCTAAGTTAACTAAGCAACTGTTAGCAACTTAACTTATCAAGCTATTTTTTTAACTTGTCAAGCTAGTATTTTAAAGGCTAATAGCTAAGATAGATATAATGCAACATAACTTGTTAACCTAATTAAGTTGCTAACATTAGGTACACATCTACCTGAGCTAACTTAGCCTGTAAAATACTAGCATAACAAGTTAAAATTTTACAATTACAAGGTAAGCTAGCTAACTAAGAGGCTGAAAAATAAGGTGTATCTAAAGTTAGTAACTTACTTAGCATGACAATTAAGTTGCTAACATTGGACGCACATCTACCTTAGCCTGTAAAATACTAGCTTAACAAGTTCAAATTTTACGATTAGAAACTAATCGAGCTAAGTAAGAGGCTGAAAAATAAGGTGTATCTAAAGTTAGTAACTTACTTAGCGTGACAATTAAGTTGCTAACATTAGATGCACATCTACCATAGCTAACTTAGTCCGTAAAATACTGATATGTAGCTTTAGCTTCTCCTACTCTAATCTTTATTACTTGGTTATCTGAAACAAAATTATTCTTTGAGTTTAACTTAAATTTAACTTAAGTAATTTTTTGTTACAAATATAAAATATCTCCCAGAAAATACAGTTGATTATTATCCCATAAATATATATATATTTAAGTATTAATAAGCATTTTAAGACATGTAGTAAATGGTTTGTTCCGGCTAGTGTTGGCTCTTTTGTCAGCCTTATAAAGACATTAGTAACAAATGAGTTTACTGACACCGCTAATGGACACTTAAAGGCGTCTATTATAGTTTAAAAAAGAAAAAGGTAAATATGTCTGCGACGATTAGGATCAGGTGTAAGTACAGAGCCTCTCTCTACCTGGTGGCCCTCGGTGAGCGAGCGGCCATGTTTGAACGCGGGGCGTCTATTGTCGAAAACGCGACACGCTCAATTTATCATTAGTTGTGAGGGAAGAACGGATGAGTACACATTCAATTTAGTTCTGCTGCGTTCTCCATTCATCACGCCGCCGCCTCGTCATCCATCATCCGAGAGCCGCGGCAAAGTTTAACGCAATTAACCGCGCGCGGCGATAATTTCATATTAATGAAGCGAGACATTGATTGGATCATTCATTTGATGAGGTTGTCAGTGGGAAGCTTTCACTTCTGTTTCTTTTGTTTCGTGTCTCTGCGGAGGTTTATGTTCGTCTCCGTCTCCGCCGCAGCCGCCGCCGCCGCCGCCTTCTGCCTTTATACAACAAGCTGTGAGAAATTGGAAAAGTTGCAGCGATAGATAGGAGGTGACCTGGAAACAAAAGCAATCAAGGCTGCAGGAGGATGTGGAGAGCAGCGGGGCCACCGCCATCAGGCTGGAATCCAGCCGCTCTGTCAATAAAGGCAGAAATAGCCTGTGAGGCGCGGGGGCCTCGCACCTTCATGTACCTGCACACAGGACATTTTTCATGGCGCTCACCTCCACTCAGTCAAACACAATAAATATGATTCCTCTCATATCAACCAGAGCAGGAGAGGGGGAAAAAAAAACACAAATGAAACAAAACAAAAAGAAAAGGCGATGGTACGAGGAGGTCAGTGACTGACTCCTCTCTGCTCTGCTGTGCTCGTCCAATCACAGCCAGCACATAATTGTTTTCTAAACTAAATAAACTGGAATTTAACCACAGATCAATCAGTTCTGCTCTTGAAGAACTTCAGACTCAATCACAGCGGAGGAGAAAAAAAAAAAAAAATCAATTCTGACCAATTATAGCTGCTTTCATTAGCGTATGCTAATGAGACGCGTCCAGGAAAAGACCTGGTGTCGGGTTTCCCCCTAATGGACGGACAGATCCATTCATATATATACTGTACTTACTGTATATACTGTACTGTATATACTGTATGTATGTACATGACCAAACAAACACAAGTCTTTCATTTTCATTCATTACTAAATACCTAATGAACTACACAATAAACTACACATTACTCTACATAAACTACAATCGAATCCATGAACTACCGATTTTATGAAACAAACCACACATTAAACAACATAATGAACTAGACAACAGATAAACTACATGATAAAATACAGTCATATACATAAGCTATGTATTTCACGTAACAAACTACACTTTAAACTACCCAACTCATAGTTTTGTTTACTCCCATATTTACGTTGTAGTTTTGTGACGTTTGCTCTCATTTTTACGTGGTAGTTTTGTGACGTTTACACAAATTTTTACTTTGTAGTTTTGTGACGTTTGCTCTTATTTTTACATTGTCGTTTTTGTGATGTTTACACTAATTTTTACGTTGTTGTTTTGTGGCGTTAACTCCCATTTTTACATCGTAGTTTTGTGACTTAAAATCTAATTTTTACGTCATAGTTCTCTGATGTTTACTCTCATTTTTACCTTGTAGTTTTGTGACGTTAACTCTAATTTTTACGTTGTAGTTTTGTGACGTTTACTCAAATTTTTACATTGTAGTTTTGTGACGTTTACTCTAATTTTTACGTTGTAGTTTTGTGACGTTAACTCTCATTTTTACATTGTAGTTTTGTGAGGTTTACGCTAATTTTTATGTTGTAGTTTTGTGACGTTTACTCTCATTTTTACGTTGTAGTTTTGTGAAGTTTGCTCTCATTTTTACGCTGTAGTTTTGTGACGTTTACTCTAATTTTTACGTTGCAGTTTTGTGAAGTTTGCTCTCATTTTTACGCTGTAGTTTTGTGAAGTTTAGACTAATTTTTACGTTGTACTTTTGTGACATTTGCTCTCATTTTTGCGTTGTAGTTTTGTGACGTTTACTCTCATTTTTACTTTGAAGTTTACTCTCATTTTTACGTTGTAGTTTTGTGACGTTTACACATATTTGTACGTTGTACTTTTGTGAAATTTACTGTTGTGGTTTTGCGACTTTTCCACTCTCACGTTTACGTTGTCTTGTTGTTGCGTTGACGTTGTGTTTGTTTCTCCTGTGTTTCAGTGACAGTCGGGCGAAACGAGCGGCCGCGGAAGAATAAAGTGATTCGGATGATTCCACTCACATCAGACAAAGAAGAAGCAGCACAAGCAGAAGAGCAGAGGTGCATGCTGGGTACTGAGCTGCTGCGTATTGATCCCGGTAGAGCCTCGCATACATCACAGCGGGACACACAACAATGTATTTAGAGACATTACGCCGTGGCTAATGGCGGAGCCTCAGTCATTTAGGGCCGTGAGTGGTCGCGGCGCTCGCTTCCCAGCACAGCGTCATTTACTATGATGTCGTCTGTGACTCCATTCGCCGCCGTTCGCTCTGTAAATGTATTCATATTTACTGAGTCCACCTGCGTTTGTACACATCACGGGGGGGAATGGAGGCAGCGCGCGTGGTCGTATGGAGGTCACCGCCAGGCCTTTTATGATGTCCCCCCGAAATCTATCCGAATCGCATTAAAGTGGAGCTAAAGACGTGCAGACACATACATCACGGTAAACGGTGGCGCTGCGGCGCTCGCCAAGAATCCCACCTCAACAATCGGGTTATAGAATCCGATTAATAATTCACAATCCTGTTAGTGCAGAACAAACATTTCTGTTCGGCCGCACGAGTGGTATTAAAGGCGTGAGCTGCAGCTGTAAGCCACAATCACACACACACACACACACACACACACACACACTCACACACACACAGGTGTTTGTGCTTCAGTCATAGTGAGGACCATTATAGAGATCCCTTTAGACCTTAACCATCACAACTAGGTGTCTAACTTTAAAATTTGCAGAAATGTCCTCACTTCGATGGTTTATCCCATTTTTTTTGGTCCTCACAAAGCGACCGATACAAGAACACACACACACACACACACACTCACGGTCTCATCCACTCATTCATGTGTCAATTATTTCCTCCGTTAATCGATTTGTGAGCGTTCTCATGTGAGACCTGATGAAAACACGTCGGTCTTTAGCCGCTAACTTACCTGTGGATCGGTCATTTAAAGGGCCAGTGCGTAACTTTACTGCAGCCTTTTACTGGCACTAAATCATGTTTTGTTTCAGAGTTTTCTGTTAGCAACGGGTCTTCGTCGTACGGAGGACGCCATCTTGTGCCGCCGTGTTTCCATAGCGACCTGAACTGACGCCCCGAGTTTTCAAAGTGGAAGGTTACTTCGCACATGAGGAAGGATGAAAGAATCATTTTTGGTATGTGACGGCCACCGTAGATTCTAGACACTTTTGAGCGGAGGAGTTCTCAACGTTGTAGTTTTGTGACGCTTACACTAATTTTTATGTTGTAGTTTTGACTTAAACACTTATATTTACGTTGTAGTTTTGTAACGTTTACTCTCATTTTTACGTTGTAGTTTTGTGAGGTTTACTCTCATTTTTACTCTCATATTTACGTTGTAGTTTTGTGACGTTTACTCTCATATTTACGTTGTAGTTTTGTGACGTTTACTCTAATTTTTACGTTGTAGTTTTATGACTTTTACACTAATATTTATGTTGTAGTTCTGTGACATTTACTCTCATTTTTATGTTATAGTTTTGTGATGTTTACTTTACGTTATTGTGTCACCGTGTTTCCATAGCAACCCGAACTGACGCCCCGAGTTTTGAAAGTGGAAGATTACTTCGCACATGAAGATGGATGAAAGAATAATTTTTGGTATGTGAAGGCCACCGTAAATCCTAGATACTTTTGAGCACAGGAGTTCTCAGTCTCACCACTAGATGTCACTATTGATTTCCACCTTTAGGAAGCGGAAGTCACGTAAACAGAATAATTTATTATCCAAATAGTTGACGAGTAATCGGTTAATTTTCGCCTCTTTAGGACATTTTTTCTGTCTGACCTTGTCAGGACCAGGAGTCCTCATGGAGACCAGAACCTGGTCCTAATGAGGCAGAACCTCATATCTGAGGAACCAGAGTCTTTAAAACTAATGTAAACGTCCATAAATAAAAACTGAGAATATAAACTCTGACCTCCAGGTTGTGATCTGATTCACCTGCTGCTCAAACAGGTGTCATGTGACGACGCCTCATTGAGATTATTTTATTTGACTAAACTTCAAATATTTAATAATCTGAAGCTAATAAAGATAATTGAATATCAGATTAGATAATCCCTGCTCTGACAAACCACGTGTGACTGTTTAACCTGCACAGTCGTTTACTTCTTCATTGCTAATTGATTCATTACTGCAGTTTCTTCTTAACTAGAATATTATGTACTGTATTATTAGTGTCGTGACGCATAAACAAACACTGACGCAACACAATTGTACCATTTAATCTAATAATCCCTTCTTTCTTGAGCCATAATATATACACATATGTCATTTACTTTTAAAGATAAATTCTCTGATAAATATATTTTATCATATTGTTTTAATCATTTTTTTAATAATAATTTTAATGAGTTAAATGAATTTCTATTTTTCTTTACTCTTGTTTTTATTTATAATTGTATTTGATTCAAAACGTTGACTTACTCTGAACAAACCTATGGAGACGCAGTGTTTTAAAGCAAAAAAAAAAAGTTAATTTCCAACACATATCATAGATTAGATTAGAAGAATTAAAGCTACTAGATTAGAAAGTAGGATTAGAAGCTTTAAAGTATTCACTTTTGACACTAAAACATCAGTTTGGCTTTAAAATGAAGCTGCAAATTCAAAGATCACATTTCACACATTCACATCTTGAAATATCGACAGAGAATATAAATACTTTAATGAAAACAGACATTAATACAGTTAATGACATAATATAAGTATAAACACTTCATAAATGACCAAACAGCAGAATCACAGATTAATGATTTGACCTTTTTCATGATGTTTAAGGATGAATTAATGCATAAAAACATGTTCTAATATCCTCCAATCAATGGTTTGATTATTATAGTTTATATTCAGACAGTTTAGTGTCTATAATATAATATAATATCTAATAAATACAGGCTCAGTCATGTGATCAAACATAAATCCATGTGCTGCTGTGATGACGTTGGTCCTGTGATGAACTCGCACATTGATGGATTTATTCTTTATGAAAACGCTTCGTTGTTTTCTTGCTGCGTCACAGTTTGACTGATTTGGTCGTTGATGAGTTTTTAATGAACTTTATTTTATTTTTCCTCCAGACGCAGCAAAGGTCTCAGCTTTAATAATAGTTATTTGTATTATTATTATTGTTATTATTAGAAGTAAAAGTACTTCTTCTAAATGATATCAAATCTGCAATAATGCAACATGAGGTTTTTCCTTTATTATTTAGTTTTATTTATTGTATTATGTTAGAATAAATAATATATTTAATGTATTTGCTGGAGAATAACGTAGAGAAGAAGATGAAAGTGTCCTGTTTTCTGTTGTTTTTAACCAACCTTGACATTTTATTGTGTATTATCTCAACATTGTGTTTATTTCTGTTATATTGTGTGACAGCTATGATTTGTCTGTTGTAACATTGTTATGCTGCCCTCTAGTGGCCAGGTTTTCTCCTGTAGACGAGATTATAATCTCAATGATGCTTTTTTTTTTACCTGGTCAAAAGTAATATTTTAATTACTATTATTACTAAACAAAATATAATTTTACATAATAAATTAGCTTAAAAGTGAGAGTTGATAAATGAATGAATCGTGTTATTTGCGTTTGGTTTGTAAAGTTTGCAGGTCATGTGACTTCTTTAGACCTTAAATCAATATAATTCAGATGCTTAATTCACATTCAGATCAGAGACTGTCAAAATAAAACAGGATTTAACAAAATAAAACACACAGAAGAGATCAGGTTTAATTAAAAAAACAACGTATTTATTAAAAATTAAACTAATATGTTCATATAATATATAATAAACACATGTGTGTGATGCATGTATATTATATGCAGTAAAAAAAGACACTTTATAATTAAATGTGTAATTGAATAATATTTAAGCAGATTTAATTTCTCATTTTTGATTTGAATTCTTCCACTGTGAAACGTTCAAATGTAAATATTATAATGTAATTCATCACGTTTAGAAAAAACTTGTTTTATGTCATATTTGAACTTCTTTTTGTGTTTTTTATTTTTATAACTTTCCCTCCCTTCTCTCTACTTCTTCCTCATCTTCTTCGCATCTTTCCTGAGTTGTCGTCTCGATGATGACTGACGCTTGTGTTCTGATGTTTTCATGAGGTTCGTCTGAAACTCTTTGATCATCCATCCGTTTTTCATGTATTTTAACAGCTGTCAGACGCTGCCACCTGCTGGTGAGAACACACCACTGCGTGCAGGCTCTATGAAGAGCTGAACCACAGACCGGACTCAGTCTCAGTCCTCAGTGTCTCTGTGATTGAGTCCAGTGATGAAGCTGCTGTATTTCTTCTGCTGCTCCTCCTTCAGTGAGTCCTTCACTTTCCCTCTCTTCAGTCCTCCGTCCCTGAGACGACGACAACAAATCACCACGGCAACATCAGGTAAGAAACAGTACATTTCACAACTTAAAGCTCTCAATAAACTGATGAAAAACAGGAAAAACCTGATTTTATCCACTTAATAAAAGACTCACCGAATAAAATCTACATCTACTTAAGTCTGTATATCTTTTATATATATATTAACAGCTTTATCTCAGTGTTACACAGACTTTTCTGCCTTAAAACTGAACTTTTTGTCACTTTGTAAACCGCTCACTCTCCCACACCAAACCCCATAGAGAAAATGACCGATTTAACGTCACAGCACACAGGAGTTGTTGATCCACTGCTGCCTCCATCACTGAGTTCACACGTGTTATTTTGTGATTTAGGAGTTTGAAAACCTTCGTTCGGATTTACCTCAGTGACACAAAGTGACCACACGAGGCAGCAGTAGCCCAGCAGCTATGTGAGCTAAAAACAGTGGTTTTCTGTATGGGGTTTGGTGAGAGGAGATGCGATTACAAGTCCCTAAAATCAGTTTCTCTGGTATCTCCAGTGTCATATTTAATAATATTTTAGTTTTCCACCCCTGTAATCAGATTAAGTAATCAGATTACTCACCAGTCCAGGTCCAGTAATCCTCCCCGCTGAGCGATGACAGACTTCACTCTGTTGGCGAACTGTGCCGCGTCCTCGCCGTCCTGCTCCGTCGCCATAGAAACGCACCAAACGTCACTCACGTTGTCACCATATTTACACGGATTCGTCGTGACGCGGCGTTAGTGGGCGTGGCCTCACCTGTATGGTCATCGGGGGGAGGTACCACACGTCGACGACGATGGCCCAGCTCGTCATCATTCTCAGCAGGTAACTCACCATGTTGTATTTGCCGCTGTTCCAGAAGGCGTCGCCGAAGCGAGGGTCGTACTGAGACACAGAGGGGGAGGAGTCAGAGGGGAGGGGGGCGGAGCTGTAAGTCAAACGCCATATGGTCGCATTTCTCACCTTCCTCACTACCTTTCCTCCTAACCCTTCCTCCTTTCTACCTTCCTTACTTCATTCCTTCTTTCCTCTCTGCCTTACTGTCGTTTCCTTTCCTTGCTCTGTCCATTCCTTCTTATCCTTCCTCCTCTCTTCCTATCTCCTATCTTTATCCCCATTTCCTCTCTTCCTTCCTCCTTTCCTCTGTCTTCCCTCCTTGCTCATTTCTATTCCTTGCTCCCTTCACCCTCTCTTCCCTTCCTTCCTTCCTACCTTCCTCATTGTCTTTCCCTCTTCCACTCCTCTCTCCCTCCATTCCTCTCTTCCTTCCTCCTTTCCTCTCTGCCTTCCTTCCCTCCTCACTGTCTTACCCTCTTCTTTCCTTGCTCCCTTCATTCCTTTCTTCCTTCCCTCCTGCCTTTCTACCATCCCCATTTCCGCTTTCTGCCTCCTTTCCTCTCTGACTTCCTTCCTTCCCTCCTCATTCGCTTTCCCTTGTCTTTCCTCGCTCCCTTCATCCCTTTCCTTCTTCCTCTCCGCTCTACCTTCCTTCCCTCCTCACTGTCTTTCCCTCCTTTCCTTGCTCCCTTCATCCCTTTCCTCCTTCTTTCCTTCTTACTTTCCGCTCTACCTTTCTTCCCTCCTCTCTGTCTTTCCCTCCTCTTTCCTTGCTCCCTTCATCCCTTTCCTCCTTCTTTCCTTCCCGCTCTACCTTCCTTCCCTCCTCACCGTCTTTCCCTCCTCTTTCCTCGCTCCCTTCATCCCTTTCCTCCTTCTTTCCTCCTTCCTTTACACTCTACCTTCCTTCCCTCCTCACTCTTTCCCTCTTCTTTCCTTGATCCCTTCATCCCTTTCCTCCTTCTTTCCTTTTCTCTCTACCTTCCTTCCCTCCTCACAGTCTTTCCCTCTTCTTTCCTTGCTCCTTCCATTCTTCCTTTCCTCTCTACCATCCTTCCTTGCCTCCTCACTGTCTTTCCCTCTTCTATTCCTCGCTCCCTTCCTACCTTTCCTTCTCTCCTTCCCTCCCTGGTGTGCTACGTGTCGTGACCTTTAACCTTGATAGTGACGGGGTGGATGGTTCCTCCGATCTCGAAGCTTCCTTTCTTGAACATCATGACGGACGTGTTGTTGACGCAGGTTCCTGTTTTGAAACACAAGACGCGTGATGGCGTGATGATGTCACCGCAGATCACATGACCTGGAGGAAACATCACTGACCTTCAGGAAATATCAGGATGGGAAGTTTGGTCTTGGCTGCGACGTGATCTCTGAGCCTGAGGAGACAGAATCACGTTTAGCTTAACAACGTTAGCGTCGGAGCTCGGGCGGCGAGGTCTGCGTCTCACCTGCTGGTGACGGCGTTACGGTCCTTCATCTCCGAGCGCTCGAACCAAACGTGAGGACACGACCTCACCATGGACTTCTGCATGAGCCCCATCAGGCCGCCGTGGATCTGACCCACCTGAGGAACGACAGCGGGGGCGACACGGGAAACGTTCGCGTTTACGTCACGGTACCCGTGTGCGCCGCCGAAACCTTAGCCCGCGCCGGCTAACCGTACTCACCATCGCGTAACAGCCGTCGTTGGCCAAAATCACGATGTCGATGGGCGTGGTGTGATTGGCCACGCAGATCCCGCCTTTCTGAGGTTTGTTTTCTCTGCACGTGAGAACACGTGAAGTAGTGCGTTATCGGTCAGAGAATATGAAGACACAACAGACTGCGATTAGACAGCTGCGTCAGGCACCGTCCTGAGATGTTTAGACTCGGAATGGGAGCTGATAACTTTCAGAGAAGGCTGAATAATAAGTGTTTCTCTTACAAGAACCACCAGAGGAAACTACTAAAACACTATTTACCAATAATGTACTTAAAAGTGAGTTATTAGGAAGTAGTTTGAGTTTTAGGCGGTGACGTCCTCACCTGTGGTGGTAGTGGACGGTGGCCGACAAACCTCTGGCACAGATTCTGTAGCAGGTCAGGTGGATGAGTTCACTGAGCCACGTCTTCACACTGAAAGGACAAATACACCTGTGTATAAATACACGTATATACAGTATATATATGTGTGTTTTTCTTTGTACCTGCTCTCAGGTAAAAATCCAATCAGAGTCGTTCCGATGATGAGCCACGAGAGGCCGATGATGGCGAGCGTGATCCTGCAGGGACAGGAAACGCTCTTTATGTTTACGTTATTACATCATCAGGACCTGCTTCCTGTCATGCGTCTCTCTCTCACCGACCTGAAAGGGAAGAGGAGGCCGTATCGCACGAAGACGCCGAGGCCCCAGATGACGGTGAGCCGCAGGCTGATGTAGTGGAAGTTCTGGTTGGTGCGCGTGAGGAGGTTCCAGGAGGCGAGCTCCTCCGAGGAGAAGCGCTGCGTCACCTCGTCGTCCGCGATGCTCTCCAAGCCCTTCTTGTAGAAGTAGAGGGCGTTGCTCAGGGAAAACTCCGCCCCCGCGGCGCTGGAACCGCAGGGGCGCTGCGTCAGCGTCATTTCCTCCTCCATGGAGCCGCCCGCTCGCTCGATGATGCCTGAACGACACAAAGTACACTGAAGACAAGGTGGTTGCCATGGTAACACAACAAGGACAACAATTTATATGATGTGAGATCCTCAAGAGACAAGACCTCTCACTCTATTCTGATTTCTTGGACGTAAACACTTTTCTCTTCCACACCAAAGCCCATTGAAAAAAAGCAGCGATTTTATCCCATGAGGACACAGGAGCTGCTGCTCTGCTGCTGCCTCGTGTGGTGAGTTTGTGTCGCTGAGGTGAATCTGACTAAAGGATTTCAAACACTGAAGTCACAGAATAACAAACGTGAACCTGTTAATGGAAGAAACAGTGGAGCAACAACTCCTCTGTGCCAGGGTGTAAAATCGTCGATTTTCTCTATGAGGTTTGGTGTGAAGACGCGAGCGGTTTAGAAAAGTGACACAAACTTCAGTTTCCTGTCGAAAAATGTCCGTCTAAAAGTGAAATATTGACATGTTTGATTGAATGAGTGGTTAAAAATCTGTTGTCCATGTTTTACAGGAACTTTTGCCAGACTGCCCTTGGCTGCTTTTCAATTCAGGGGGTGAAACAGGGAGGTTGAAGTAAGGGACGTAAACTCAAAAACCCTAAGAAGCTGAATGATAATACGGTGAATCAGCAGCACTCAGAGGATGTAAAGAGTTAAATCCTGACAAAATAATAAACAGCCGTATATTAGAATAAACACATATGACTATTATGTTAATATCATGAGGTGAGAGAGTGGCTCCAGTGTTTCTCAACACAACTCCAACAACCAGCCGCTTGTGTAATCTGCTGTTGCATCATCAGCCTGAGACAAACATGTGCTGTTCCACGCCACACACACACGCACACACACACACAGGGTCAGCATCACATGATCCGTGTGCAGCTGAGTCCTCATGATGTACTCACCACACACACTTCTAATAGGAATCATTATTAGCAATAGCGTTAGCATCCGATACGCTGCTCATCGTTGTCCAATAATCAAAGGTCAAAGGTCATGTGGAAGCTGACTCACTGTTGGGCAGAGGAACAGGAACACCGTGCCGCTCCTCTCGTCCTCTCTGGATCCGGATCGTCGCCCACTAGGGGAACACAGTTACACGGTTGACCTCTGACCTCTGACCTCTGCTGCACAGCACGTGTCGTGAACGACCGGGTGTTACCTCGAGGATTTTGACCAGGACCTGGATGTAGACGCCGGTGACGCCCAGAGAGAGGCCAAACATGGCGGGCATCATGATGAGGAACACCACCACGGACATCCACACCTGGAAAACACTCACCGCCACACTCCACACGTCCTCCATCTCACCGAGAGGTCACCAAGAGGTCACCGAGAGGTCACGTCATCATCTGCAGGACTAACTAATTGTATCAGGAGTGAGACGATTGTTTTACAACATAAAACATGTCGTTTTCATGTTTGTTTATCAGTTCAACAGAAGAAACCCTAACTGTATATTACAAATATCATATTGTATTACATTGTATTTGTGCTTTAAGTAAAAGTACACAGATAAATGTACATATACATAGTACTAAACTGAACTAAAATGGAACCAGACTAAAACATTTTATATAAACTATAATTAAGATACACTTGAACTGAATCCAAACTTAATCTAATCACTGAATTAAAAACAATGTAAATTTAAACTGTGAATAATATACACTTGATATTAACATAAAGTAAAAGTAAATCAACTTTAACGCAAGTTTAACTAAACTATACTTACGCTAAACCTGAACTAAGCTAAATTTAATAATTTACAGAATTTAAATGAAACCAATCCAAACCTAAGTTAAACTAAACCACTTAAAACTGCACTTATTATCTTGAGCTAAACTTAAACTTGACCTAAAACTGAAGTAACCCAAACTAAACCCGACTTAAACTAAGGCTGAGAAACTAACTGACATCTACGTTAAGTTCATTTAAACCAAACTCGGGTGACGTTAAATACCTGGAGCGGATTCTCGTCGTGTGTGAACGGTCCTCTTCCTGACCAACAGTCTGATGACCAGTGTCACCAGGCTGTTTACGTCTAAATTAAACTACGCTACGTTAAAAAAGTTAACGTTAAACTTAACTAAACTCGACACAAACGCGTGTTGTCGAGTTGACGTAAATACCTGTGGTGAATAACGGTTCCTTCCTTCCGTGTGGACGTCCTGTTCAGTCCATGGTTCAGTCTGATGACCCGTCTCGCTGAAGACACGCCCCCCCTCCTTCACGGTCTGTCGCTCAGCTCTGTAAGACACGCCCCTTATCTGTCGCTGCTTCCTGCTCACGCGCCGCGCAGGAGAAACGCAGGATTCTCATGCGGTTATGTGGCGCAGCGGTGACGTTTAGAGCAACGATGTTTGTTGTGAGGAAGCAGCATGGCGGAGCCGTCTGTTCAAATGTCGGGGATTGTTTTAGCTTCTCTCATGTTCCAGCATGTTAACAGCAACTCGGACGTGGTATGTGACATTTTTATGTCTGGCTTTTAAATGAAAGTGTGTTTTTCAGTGGAGCCTCCTGTGGGGTTAGCTTTAACTGTTAGCCAAACTAGCAAAGAGGACAGACGCGTCCCAGCGTCATTTAGTTTAATTAACTTCGATTACTGTGTGAAGTTTTGTTGTACACGCACTTATACTGTGATCTCAATAAATGTGTGTGGACTCGGTGTAGATAAAAGTCAACACAACGGCGTTTGTGCAACTTTTTAGCTTAGGCAAAACGTAAACAATCGCGCTCGTGCACCAGACTGCATTCAAAAATCCTCATATTTAACGTTACACTGGATGCAGACAAGTCTGAGTAGTTGTTGAGTGACGATTAAATCCATATTTAATGAAGCATGTGTCTGCTAATTAATTCGGCATATGTACATTTGAACATTTTACGAGATATAGTAATAAAATATCGTGTTTAAGAAGAAGCGCCAAGTTCCCCAAACATCAAAGTTGAGACAAAACAGGAAAATACAGTGGTGCGTTTAAGTACAATCTGTATTTATGACTACATGAATTAAACTAGATTTTTATTTAACTACATACAAGTAGTTAAATACTTTGTTATTTTGGTTATTAATGATGTATTAGGACATGAACACAACATGAATGATCATGTACTAGCATAGATCAGACTTTATTGATGATGAAGTAATTAGAGTATATAATATACACTATAAACTGCCCAAATATTACATTTAAATGTCTGTGTCTGGCTGCAGGAGGGTCTGGTCCTGGGACAGAGCAGGGTCGACGAGCAGATCACCATCAGTGACTCTCAGGCTGATCACATTCACATCGAGGAGATTTACAGTGAGTTTGTCTCCGTCACAAAGCTCCTTTGATGTAAAACGGCTGATTTTCTCCATGGACGAGAGGCTAAACTGACTTTTATCTTCCATCCTTTATTAATAATAAGACTTTTTTCCTCCACAGATGTTCAGAAATATGTTGCATTCCACGAACCGAACCAGTGAGTCGTCTCTTTTTATGCAGAGTTTTTAAAAAACATGTTTTATTGTGATTTAATCATGTGTTTGTGTATTTGTTTGTGAAGCCTTTACAACAGCGTAGGAGACGTGGACATGGAGGCAGTCAAGAAAATCCTGGCAGACGACAAGCAGGTAAGAATAAAAAAGCAAAACCTTCCTCAGTGTGGTTCGATGAGGATGATGATGATGTCATCATGTTCCACCCCGGCAGCAGAGCGTGATTGGCTGGTACAGACAGAGGAGGAACACGGAGCAGCAGATGACCTTCAGAGAAAAGATCGTCCACGAGAAGCTGAGGACGTCGCTGTCCAACCCTCACCTGGTGTTTGTGCTGCTCACGTCCACCCAGGTGACGTCGATAGGCTCCACCCACAGGATGGAGTACGCCGCCTTCATCTCCCGCAGCAGGTGACGGCCACGCTAACGTACTTATTTATATGTATATTTCAATGCAGATTTATTTTTCCTTATTTTAACTTTGTCGTTTGTTTCTTGTTCTTTGAAGTCACTTCCTGCGCGTCCCCGTGCTCGTCACTAACCTGGGTTTACTGGATCAGCTGGCGTACTGGAACGCGTCCGCTCCGTTTTCGGCCACAGGTTATAACCTCGCCATGAAGAAACACGGGTACGATGGAACTCAGCCACTGTAATTTTTTTAAGGATTCATGTGGTTGTGTGAACTCCTTGAAAGTGTCTGGATTTTAATGTGGTGTTCAAGGTTGAAAAGGGCTTTTTAGATGGAGGAACAGAATAGGCCGACCTGGACCTTTTGTCATAATTATGTCACCATGATTATATTTAAAACATGGTGCCATCCCCAATACTATTGTAAAAAGGGTGAAGTAGTTATTCATAATTACACCACACATGTAATGTGCTGGAAAAGCATGAAAACTGACCTTGACTGGGGTTGAAAGGTGTTTAAAGTTGACCTTAGTAAACCCTGACTTTGATTGTTTACACCTGTGATTGTTGTAGCACACTCCTCTCATTGTGTCGTCTCCAGGTCGAGGTTCTTCTCGACTAACGGACTCCTGAGAGAAGTCAACGAAATGAACAAGATGAACGAGTCGCTGCAGACGGAGCTTCAGGTGAGCGAGAGGAGGAGAGAACTCTGACTCTTTAGGACATTTTCTGTCAAACATTGACCTTGTCAATGGAGACCAAAACCTAATTTCTTAAGCTAAAAATTTGACTTGAGATAAGATTTGTGTGTGTGTTTGTGTGTTGGACAGAAAGCGTGTGCAGACGTGGAGGAGACCGAGCGTCAAGTGGAAAAGCTGCAGGCAGAAGTTTCAGCTCTGAGGAAAAGAATTAAAGAAAAGAGGCGGAGCAAAGATGGAAAAGGTGGGTGTGGCCTGCAGATGTTTCTAATCACTTTGGTATAAATTATTGATTATGTGTGTGTGTTGTTCCAGAAACCGCCGCCGCTCCCTCAGAAGAGAAAAACAACCTCCTGTTGCACGACGCCGTTAAAGCGCTCTTCCCGTGCTCGCCGCTGTTTCACACTCAGACTGTAACCCTCGATGCATTTCCTGTTCCGGACGGCTGCTGCAGCAGCAGCAGCAGCAGCAGCAGCAGCTCTGGGAGCAACGGACACGTTTCCATGGTGACGCAGACCAAGTCTGACGGGCCAAACTCGAGCACGGCGACGATGAACTGTCGGCCGAGGGAGCCGTTGGCGAGGAGGAAGAGGAAACGCAGGATCAGCGAGTCGTGACGTTCGCTGAATAACAGTGTTGCGCTAATTTCACTCGTCGAGGACATGATGTCATCAAACCTTCAGGTCGTAAAAATGTTCAGATACAAACTTTTACAAAGTGGTCAGTAACGTTTAAGAAATAAAGCTTTTTACTTGTTTTTGTTTAAATTTAAAGTCTCCACAGATGCTTTTCACAGACGCTCCCTGGATGGAGATCTAACTGTGACACGATTGGGTTTTAACGGTTATTTTTCTGCTCGGTGTGTAAACAGGAAGTGAAGCCTGACACAAAATTACACATAGCAACTTTACTACACATGATTATTACACATTAAATACACACACACACATTAACCGTGGTGTTTGACGTTGAAGATGGCCGGGTCCCTCATGAACTGTGGGTGTTTGTGAGTCACTGACATGAACCCTGGAGAAGAGAACGACACGGTCACTTCAACGTCTTTCAGTTTAGCGAAAATACAATTTGTCCATCAGCAGCAGAAACATATTTACCCATCGACTGAGCTTTCTTGATGGCTTTGGACACTTGTTTCTGTTTGATTCCACACAAGCCTAAAAAACAACACAGAGTGGAGTTGGTACCAGAGCTATTGTGTGTACGTTATGCTCTTATTGTGGTAACTGAAACACAGGACATCGTTATTATTATAGTGTGTTTTCAACATAAGTGAAGTCCAGGAAGGACAAAACAAGCATTGGCCACTAGGGGGCGAATCTGCCAGTTTAAAAAAATGCCTCTATTTGATTGGAAAATGGAAAATTAGCCTCTCACTTTATTTGATTTATAGCATCAGTAAACAATATCCCTGAGGAGTTAATGTTCTTAATCATTTGTTTTATGTCTTCTCCAACAGAAAATGGTGTCAATTTAGTAAATCGTGGTCAAATTTAGAGGAAAATTATAGATATGCACAACAGGAAGCGGTGGAAGTGTGAACTCCCAGTTACACAAGATTGTTTGGTTTAAATACAATCTATGACTCCATGCAGTTAGAAACACACAGCTGCGCTCACCTGTGATGTGTCGGCCGTAAATCCGTCCAGTGTGAGGCGAGACGAACTGGGACAGCAGCTGTGGAGACAAGGACACAGGTGAGACAGGAAGTGATGGACAGTGAGGACATAAACAGTGATCACACGGAGCTGAAGTGAGGTCACTGTATAACTTCATGATAATGTTAATTATCCACATACTGATCAGAAACACACGTGTCCAGGTGTCTCTCACACACTCACCTGTGTATTTTTAAAGTCCACCTCCACGTTACAGAGGGCACAGCCCTTCGGTGGCTCTTTGAACGGGTTTTCCATCTTCACGAGCTTTAAACACAAACATCACATGGTTTAAATAACTCATTCATTTTTAAAAAAAAGCAGGTTACTGTAGTTAAATATTTCACGCACCACTTCATCTGTGCTTTGGACCACGTTCGACGTCAAACTTCTAAAACCTAAAAAAAAAAAGAAATGTTTATTATTCGTGACATTTTCTGTATTTTCACATGCTGGCTAAAGTTAGCATTAGCAGCTGCTGTGACAAGTGAATGTAAACTTGTATTTAAAACAAGGAAACGACGGATTGTTACGTGACGCAGCAACATTTGTGACACATCCACACAGATGCCGGTGCCTTTATTTAGTCTCACCTGTGTTTCCCTGTTGGAATAAGACAGATTTTAACCGCTGCGACATCCGCAGAGAAAACATTTTTGACCTGACATAGGACAGGAAGCGGTCCGACACTTGAGAGCGTCCGTCTCTGACTTTGTACTTTCTAAAAACACTAAGTTCCTACCGCTATTTTTGTTACCGGAAATATACAGCAACGTAAATTAAATCTGTGTTTTCAAGCAATATTTCATTCTATTTTACTTGAATGTATTGTTGCTTCACGTTTTATGTTGTTTTATTTCTGGCATGGGTGTCATTGGTTCCGCTTTGGGTTTCAGGAAACGATTAAATGTTACTCACGTCAAAGATTACGAGAGGACAAATCATAAATCTGACGGTATTTACGGAAGTGGCTTCACGTTATTCACAAAATAATTTACGAAATATAACATGTTAACGTTGCGTCGTATTACAGTCCTTGAATAGTAATATATATGACTCAAATCGAGACTTTTTGCGTTTTCGCAGTTTGCTTGCAATTAAAACATTAGCGAAACAAACAGGTGGAAACGGTGCTGTGTCATTAAAGTTTGCTTTTTGTAAATAGCCGAAATAAATGATTATTTTTATCACATTATTAGCAATACTACAACTTAAGTACTGACAAATATGAACAAAGTATGTCATTAAACCGTTAGCTCGCGAAAGCGGAAGTGCGGGTAGGATTTCTCTCTTGCGCTGACGTTGTTGTTGACAAATTTAAATGTAACGCGCTCTCTGTATTTCCGTTTGTCTCCTCTTCAACTAAAGCTACACGAGAACGAGCGGTGTGTGCCTTTTAAATGTTTTGCGGACGATTATGAACAAACCGTAACGTTTATAGAGACACGATATGAAGCTAAAAGAAGGGAGCGGCTTCATTTGGTGTAGCCTTGACAACGTTTAGCCATGTTGCTAGCAGCTGTATCAACGTTGAGGAGTGTAAAAACAAGCCTCTCAGCTCCTATGGTGTACATGTAAAGCTAACACATGTAGCAGCCGAGACAGCGATGAATGCTGCTGCACCACGGGAACTCAAAATTAGACGAGTTTCATGCGGGAAGAGGCCAAGGGACGGACCACAAACACAGCTGACACCTGCCCGGAAGAAAAGAGGAGGAGGAGGAGGAGGAGAGGGCTGTCCACAGAGATGTCCCACAAACAGGAGGCTCAGCAGCGTCATGGCTCTAACTCAACCTGCTGAGGTGACACACACACACACACAGACACATTCTTGTACTTGCTGCATACTGAGGACGAGCATTTCCACTTTATAAATCAACACAATTACAAATATCTACTTCATGAATGACATCTACAAAGAACTACTGGTTGCAGTATCATAAAATGTCTGCAGGTGGAGCCCCAGAGCAAAAAGAGCTGGAAAACTTTTTCGATTAATTTTTTTTTTAATTTTTATTTTTGGTCCAAAATTTTACAAAAACGTCATACTATACTATGTCGACCAAAATGTTAAAAAAAATTTGACCAAAAGTTTTTGGTCCAAAATTTGAAAAGATCTTCGACAAAAATTTTTGGTCCAAAATTTGACAAACATGTCATACTATACTATGTCGTCCAAAATTTGAAAAAAAAAATTGACCCAAAATTTTTGGTCCAAAATTTGACAAAAACGTCATACTATACTATGTCGGCCAAAATTTGAAAAAATCTTTGACAAAAAATATTTGGTCCTAAATTTGACAAAAAACGTCATACTATACTGTGGTTAAAAATTTGAAAAAAAAAATTGACCCAAAATTTTTGGTCCAAAATTTGACAAAACGTCATACTATACTATGTCATCCAAAAGTTGAAAAACATTTTGAAAAAAATTTTGGTCCAAAATTTGACAAAAAAGTCATACTATACTATGTCGTCCCAATTTTATTTTTTATTTTTTGACAAATTGAGTATAGCATGTTATAGCGACCTAAGGAAGTGATTTCAATGAAAACAAAGTGAGGACCGGTCAAAATGTCCTCACAAATCACTTTGTTGGTTAAAAAACCTCACTGGTCCTCAGTATGTTGCAAGTACAAGAACACACACATACACACACACAAAAACAGCCAGTGACTATTTCAATAATCTGTTAATCTTGACACTTCCAGACCTAATGAAAGAAAAACAACAACCACAGAATAGTCCTTTACTTGATTTATCTGTAAAGTTGTTTCGTTCAATCCCAAAAATCTAGTAATGCTGGATTGTGTCACTTGACATTAGTCACAACAAGTGAGACAAACACAGTTCTATGTCCTCCAGTGTCACATTGGTGTGAGACAGTGAACTCACCATAACTGACAGCCCCCTGTGTTCTGTTGCAGTACTGCAGTGATGCTGAGGACTTGTTCGGGGACTACGACAGCCTCCTCGAGGACAGCTCTCTGCTGGCGAAGCTGGACGACGCAGAGCAATGCGAGAGGCAGCGTGACGTCGCGGATCATCAGGATCCTCAGACTTCCGAGAACGGCGTCCACGGGCGGTCCTGCGGAGACGTCCTCACCGACTCCATCTTGGACGTCCTCGCAGACGAGCCTGCCTTCGAGGACTTGCCGTCCAGTCAGATCCAGTTCGAGGAGCAGGTGGAGGTGGCGAAGAGGAGCAGGCTGCGGGGCGGCGACGCCACGTCCACGCCGGACAACAGAAAAGGGGACGGCGCGAGAGATGGACGCGAGGAGGACAAAACGAAGAGGCGGAGGAGTGTGGCCGATCAGCTGAAGAGGACGATGCTCTGCAACGCCGCGGCGCCGTCAAACGTCTCCTACGCCGCCGCTGCCGCCGCGTTAAAGGAAGCGGTGGTTTCTGAGGAGATCAGCGTCGCCATGCAGGCCATGGAGACGGTCTCCATGGAAACGACTGACCTGGGGCCTTTCTTTGGACTCCCCTCCAAAGTCAAAGACCTGATGCACAAGCTGAAAGGAATCAAGAGTTTATATGGTGACGCACTCGCTCTCTTACATGTTTGTTATTGATTCATCTTCAGTCTCTAGTTTCCTAGAGACGTACTGCAGAGTGTGATGGATATAATGTGTGTTTTCAGACTGGCAGGAGACGTGTCTGAACCTGGACTGTGTCCAGCAGAGGAAGAACCTCATCTACTCGCTGCCCACGAGCGGCGGGAAAACCCTGGTGGCCGAGATCCTGATCCTGCGAGAGCTGCTGTGCCGGAAGAAAGACTGTCTGTTCATCTTACCGTACATATCACTGGTGCAGGAGAAGGTCAGTGTCGCGTAATGTACGTGACAGTTTTGTGGGATTAGCAGGGGATCCAGGACGGATCCCTGTGGGACGCCTCCTGTTTTTTAAAAGAGCTGCTCGGTTTCTTCCAGGTGCGTGGCTTGGCGAGCTTGGGCCTGGAGCTGGACTTCATGGTGGAGGAGTACGCCGGCAGCAAGGGCAGGTTTCCTCCAGTGAAGCGGAAGAACAAGACGTCGCTGTACGTGGCCACGATAGAGAAAGCTCACAGCCTGGTGAACTCGCTGATCGAGAACGGTCGACTGGATCAGCTGGGTCTGGTGGTGGTTGACGAGGTACGTGAAAACACCACAGCTGTTTGAGTAAAAGAGAAGGTTTTTTTTTTAAAGGAAGCTGCTGTTGTTTTTCTTCAGCTTCACATGTTAGGCGACGGCAGTCGAGGAGCCGTCATTGAAATGACTCTGGCTAAACTTCTGTATGTGAACAGTAAGTGTCTCTGATTTAGTTCATTTTTAAAAAAAATCTTAAAATTAAAATAATAAACAAACTGTTTTCTTATCCAGGTCAGACTCAGATTATCGGAATGAGCGCAACACTGGGAAACATCGAAGACCTGCAGACGTTTTTAAAGGCAGAGAATTACACTAACGACTTCAGACCAGTGAGTCTAGTTTAGCTCCTCCCCCTTTCTGAATGACCTATATAAAACAAAAGCGTGTGTGATTGACAGGTTCCTCTGTCGTCCGTGATCTCAGGTCCAGCTCAAAGAATACGTCAAACTGAGGGACACCATCTACGAAGTGGACCCGATGGAAGAGGACTGTTTCAAGTTCTCGCGTCACCTCAACTTCAAGGTACGACGTGTTATGTTAGGCTACGCTACACGATGCTAACAGAGGCTACTTTACATCATGAGTTTGGGTTAAGCTCTAAAAAATAATCCAAATTTGAAGCCTCCAGAATCAGGATTTAGCTTCCTCCATGTTTTACAACTACAACTTTACATGCGTCGCCCGCGGCTAGCTACTATTGGACGATACCAGCTGTCAATCACACAGGTGACCACTCATGCGCCGTATTTAGTCGTCTTTTATTCTTTAATTGGGAAAATAATTCATAAAATTTACATTATGTTCTATTAAATTCGGGTTTAAACTAATGATTGAGATCATTAACCCCTCAACCAACGTACTTGCCCCCTAGTGGCTATTCAATATATTTTCTCCTCCCATTTAGAACCTGGAAGACTATTTTCATTGGTGGAATTTTAAGTGTTCAATAAGTCAGAAAGAGCCTTTTATATGTATATCAGGAGCTGGATCGGCTCTTTTTTGGACCACCATGTTTTTACAGCAGCCTACAAGGGACAAACGTATCATATTTTGAGTTTTTTATGCTAACAAAAGGCTACGCGGGTTGTTAAACCCACTTAAAAGGTGAGATGAGGCATATTAGGTGGCAAATTCACCAATAAATGCTGCTTAAAAACAGTTCTGACTCCATATTGTGAAGTAATAACATGCTGTGTGTGTTGTTGACTGCATTGGCCCCTCCCCCCTCAGTACTCCAGTGCGATGCAGAAGGTGGACCCCGACCACATCATCGCTCTGGTGACAGAAGTCATCCCCGCTCACTCTTGCCTCGTCTTCTGTCCCACCAAGAAAAACTGCGAGAACGTCGCCGCCATGATCTGCAAATACCTCAAAGAGTGAGCGAACCGGACGCGCCACGTCTCATTGGGTAGCTTTATTCATCAGCTAATGCTTTATTACGTACTGTCGTTCTGTGCAGCGAGTTTCTAAAGCACAGAGAGGCCGAGAAGTCCGTCCTCCTCCGCGAGCTGAGGGACAGCAGCGACGGCGCCGTGTGTCCCGTCCTGAAGAGGACGGTGCCGTACGGCCTGGCGTACCACCACAGCGGACTGACCACCGAGGAGAGGAAGCTGGTGGAGGAGGCGTACTCCAGCGGCGTCCTCTGCCTCCTCGCATGCACGTCCACCCTGGCTGCTGGGATCAACCTGCCGGCCCGCAGGTGAGCGTTAAAGGGCTACTTCAGGGTTGTCCACTGATGTCTCGAACCTGTCTCTGAAACCGTCTCGTGTCCACGGACAGAGTGATCCTGCGCTCGCCGTACATCGCCAGAGACTTCCTGAAGAGGAGTCAGTACAAGCAGATGGTGGGACGGGCCGGGCGAGCCGGGATCGACACGGTGGGCGAGAGCGTCCTCGTCCTGCAGGACAAAGACCGCGACATGGTGAGGACTAAAGGCCACAGTATACTTCTGCAACTAACGTAACCACAGAGACCCCTGGAGCCTTTGTAGTTCTCCGTCGCGGTGCCGGATACGCACCGCAATTTCCCGCCCGATCAGTAGGGGTCGCTACATAAGGGTGTTTCTGGCTACAGTGAGCAATGGCGTCCGAGAGAGAAAGACTGTTGTTGTTGTTGTTGTTGTTGCAGCAGAATAACATTGAAACAGTGGCCGTTTCTCACTTTTCTGTGTCCCGGAACACAGTTTTAAGATAATTTGAGGCCAGAAATTAGCCATTTAGAGTCTAAACATGTGGTTTGTGTATTAAGATATGACGTATTTATAGTTTGGCAGCGACGTAGAGCACTTTACGCAGGAGTATAAATTGGGCTTAGACAAAAAGTCACTCCAGACGTTTTTCTCCTGCTCTGTTCTTCACATGTAAACTGGAAACTCAGACTTCACGTCTTGAAATGCTTTGTGTTCCAGGCTAAAACGCTGGTGTGCGCTCCGATGGAGAACTGTTACAGCAACCTGATGCAAGAGGACGGAAAAGGAATCCTCAGTCTCATCCTGTCGCTCATCGGACTCAACGTAAATCCTTCTCCTTTCTACGTTATTAAGAACGTGAGTGACCTCTATTTAAACGCCTGTGTTTGTGTGTGTGCGTGCACTTCCTGCAGATCACCACCTCGGTGCGGCGAGTGGAGGACTTCCTGCGCGGCACGCTGCTGCACGTGCAGCAGGAGCGGCTGTGCGCGGGCGGGCGGAGCCTGTGGGACGCCGTGCGCCACTGCGTCGACCTGCTGCGCGAGAAGGAGCTCGTCACCGTGACGACGTCGCAGCACCAGGACGAGGATCAAGAGCTGCAGGTCACCAAGCTCGGGAGAGCGACGTTTAAAGGTAAATAATAACATCGATGATGATGATGATGTCACAGGTTTGTAGGAGCAACAAATGTACCCCCTTTTTTTTAAAGGGACAGTTCAGTATATTGTGTTATCTAACTGTATTTGTAAAGGAGGTTTCTCTCATCAGACTTCCTGGTTAAATAAAGGTGTGTGATACTTATTCAGTCCTTGTACACCTGGGAAAACAAGACTGCAACCACTTAACAAAAGGCTTGTGTAATAAAGTCTACATCAGCTTGATCTTTATCTCTCTGATCAACAAACAGGAAGTGATTATTTTCACATTCCTTGTGCTTCAGTGTTGTTGTTTTTCCTGTTTCGTGGCGTTTTTCACCGCCGTCACCTTTTGTAAAATCCCAGCTCTCTGTGACCTCCCCGCGGTCTTCTCTCGCCCTCAGGCTCCGTGGACCTGACCTTCAGTGACCTCCTGTACAAAGACCTGTCCCTGGGCCTCGAGGGTCTGCTGCTCAACAGCTACCTGCACCTGGTCTACCTGGTGACGCCGTACGACATGATCGCTCAGTGCAAGCCAGACTGGATGATTTACTTCAGACAGGTGAGCAGCAGCAGTCTCTGCCGTCTCGATTCAATCCAACTTTATTTATAAAGCCCTGTAAGAACAACAACAGCTGAAACAAAGTGCTGAAACAGACCTAATAGACCTAAAACACTGTAGAAAATATGAAAACAACACAAATAAACAGGTCGTATAATAGCATGTTTTCATGTTTTCAATTTATGCTCAAAATAATTGAATATTTTGAAGTTTTTTGGACTGTAGAAGGACACTGAATGATGCTCAACATGCTCCACCACAATTTTTTTCTATTTCAGCACCAGTTTTAACAACATGAAATGTGTTCACACTGATGTCTGATGCTATTTTTGAGCTCAGGAGTCTCGCTTATTTTTCCACACGTGACGTGTCGTCATACAGAGATCTGTTGATAATGATGTTGACATTCTAACATAATGATTTTACCTGAAACTGACACCTCTCACTGTTGTTTAGTTTGTTTAGCAGCTTTCCAGATTCCCTCTCTCTGTGTGTTGGGTGTTTTAATTGTGTGTGCAAATGATAATAATTGGGGGCAGTTGGGGATTTGGTGCCTTGCTCATGGGCACCCCAGCCCTTGACCTGTCCTGGTGACCCTGCAGTTTACGAGCCCAGTTCCCTTCCACTTGCCCCACGGGCTGCCCTTGTGTACCGGGACAAGGACGTTGGTCCAATTACCTCTGCGTGGACATGGTCCCCGATGAGTCACTGAGTCCTTGTCCTCTCGACAGTTCACGCTGCTGTCGGCCGCCGAGCAGAAGATGTCGGCCGCCGTCGGCGTCCCGGAGAGTTTCGTGGCGAGGAAAGCGGCAGGACAGACGGTGAAGAACGTAAGAGCTTTGCTTTGTTTTTCTCCCTGATGTGAAGCAGCAGCTCCTGTGTTGTTTTTCCACACTCTTGTTGTTGTTCGTTTGTTTGTTTGTGCGTCAGAGCGCTAACACGGCGGTGGTGCAGCGGATGTACCTGGCTCTGGTGCTGTTTTCTCTGCTGAGGGAAACCAACGTGTGGAGCGTGGCCGACAGGTTCCAGCTGAGCCGAGGCTTCGTCCAGACGCTGCTCAGCTCCTCGTCCGCCTTCTGCTCCTGTGTGCTGCACTTCACCGAGGTAACGCCGTCACCGACGCCTGACGACGACGAAAACAACAACAGAGCGTCTGCTGTTTAACGTTTACACGTCGTACTTTATTACTCTTTTATCAGGAGCTGGAGGAGTTTTGGCCGTTCAAAGCTCTGCTAACGGAGCTCACGCGAAGACTGAGTTACTGCGTGAAGACGGAGCTTATCCCTCTGATGGAGGTGGTTGGGGTCATGGAGGTCAGCGACCGTGACGCTCATCTTTCCTGACACACTCTTTGATTCTTATTTATTTAAGTTTTTGTTTGTTTTTTTCCAGTCCAGAGCGAAGCAGCTGTTTAACGGCGGCTACAAGACGCTGACTCACCTGGCAAACGCTGACCCTGCAGTTTTGTCTAAGACGATAGAAAACCTGAACAAGAAACAAGCTAATCAGATTGTAGCATCGGCTAAAGTGAGTGTTGTCGTCGCCTCTCTGGTGCTGAAGTTCATGAAGATGATTTTAAATGTTTTAACACGTGCACAGATGACATGTCTCTTTGTTCCAGATGCTTCTCAATGAGAAGGCGGCGGCTCTTCAGGAGGAAGTGGACGAGCTGCTGACCACGCCCACAGATCTACCTACAGATCTACCTACAGATCTACCTACAGATCAACACGTCTGACTATATTTATTACACACAACTTTACTCTGTTACTGTTTTTATTCTTTATTATTTCTTTTTTTTTCATTTTTGGAATACATATCATATCACATTAAAATAATATAGAACAACAAGCTCTGGAAGTGCGTTATTGATGATATTGACAACTGCAGTTGGACTTCTACTACAGGTGAGTGAGCAGAGGGGGTGTGGCCACAATAAGAAGGGAGGAGCTATGCATCACTGAACTTAGATTGCACTGTTTTTGCAATTACCAACAAAAGATAAAGAGGACTTTTATTCGGAAATGCACAAAAAACACGCAGTTGTCCGTTAGCCGTAGCTGTAGGCAGAGAGATAAAATACCATTGAGTAAAAAGTGAGGATATAAGCTAGCTAGCCCCAATGACCTGCTTTCTACAAGCTGGCTGTTAGCTGTTTTTTAATTTATTTATTTATATTAACCTTTATTTATACAAGTAAAATCTCATTTGAGACCCACGGTCTCATTTTAAAGTTTGTTATTGTTTGGGTAAAAAACAGGGAATATGCTAACTAGCTAGCCACAATGTGATCTTTATCAGGATGAGATTAGCTTGCTGGTTAGCCAACCTAGCTGTAATGCTATCTTTAGCCACCAAATAACTTGTGCTATTCTGTGGATATGCGAACACACTAAAAGGAATAGTGACACCGTGTGTGTGTCGGGTAACCATTGTGCCCTTTGTGTTCCAGAATGAACCTCATTCACTATTTGTTTAGGAAGTTTTTGCTTCAAAGTTCAAAATGTCCACTCTTAATGTTTTTGTTCAGGTCGCCGTAGCAACGCGGCAGGGCAAGATGGCGGCTTCCGTTAAGCAGCAAGGACCTTGAATAAAGCACATACAAAACTTTAAAGTGATAAACTTTTACAAACACAAGTAAATAGTATATAAAATGTGTGTCAATGAACTCTCATAAATGTTACAACTTAGACCTTTAACCTGTTTAAACACAGAGGTAAGTGGAATAGATTCAGTTTCCTCCTTCAGTTAGGGGGAGGGGTGTGGTCTAAGCGTGGCCACGCCCCTCACATCGCTGTTGCAGCCCTGAGTCTCCGCCCACACTCTGACGTCACTCATACACATGTTTTTAATACAGAGGTTCACATCAGACTCTGTTCCGGTGTGCACGCGCCTACCCCTGCGGCTCAAACTAGAGGAAATAGAAGTGAATAATTTAATAATTTAGTGATTTAATGATGTTTCTTTAGACAGAGAAGAAGTTTATTTCAGTCATGGAGCTCGTCCCGCTGCTGCTCTGCCTCCTCTCTCCTCTCTGTGACGGAGTCCACGGACGACTCATCACGGACAACAACCGGACCACCGTGTCCGGCTCTCTGCCTCCGTCCGTGGGCGTGGACGTGGATTTATCCGCGGTCATCCACCGCGTGGACCCAAGGTTTCTGTCCGTCACCATCGACGCCAGTTTGGCTTCAGAGGAGAAGTTCATGTCCCTGCTGGGGTCAGTACTCACCCTGTGTGTGTGTGTGTGTGTGTGTGTGCGTGCGTGAGACGTTCACGGACCACAAAACCTGTTTGTTTACTTTAATTTCCTGTAATTTAATCACATCCGTTTGAATGTTTTTATGTCAGAAAACAGGAAACATCGCATTTTACCGTATGAAAGACATACATTAGTCACTTAAGGAGATACATTTTTGTCTTATGTTTTCATTTTTTTTGACAAAATGAATGAAAACGTTATCTGGTTTTCTGAATGATAGAAATTGAAATATTAATTTTGAGAATTATTTTTTTTCAGTTGAATTTTTGATTTGTTTAGTTTGTTTGTTTTTCTTTATTCCAAATGTTTAATGATGATCTGCCAGGTCATTCATCCAGTGATTCAGATTCAGTCAAATATGTTCACGTATGACATAAAAGAAAAAGTCAAAATGTCAAAAATCAGATATTTTTTTCGGTCTTTTTATTTCTAAAGACCAAATGTTAAAATAGTTTCACTCTAATTAAAAAAAAAAAGGGAAAAAAAAGATAGATTTTGTAGCATTGGTGCAAATTCGCCAAAAACGCCAAATAGTGAACGTTCAATCCAAGATGGCGGCTTGCCTGTTCGTTTTAGAGCATAGGTTTTACTTGACTTTTTGACCGTCCTGACCTAATGAACGCGTGTACCAAGTTTCGTGCACGTACGTTAAAGTTGATGTTCTGGCCAATCTCTTTTGTGGGGCGGAGCACTAATTTGCCCCTCCTACTTCCAATTTTGCACGCTTTTTCACCGAACCTTTTAAATATGTACATTTTCACCATGATTGATGCGGTCGCGAAAAGAGATTTGGGGTATGGGAAAGGCCTCAAAAATGCGATTCATTTGCACATTTAAACACTTAACATTTCATTATTTTTGTTAAAACAAACTATTTTTCACTAATATTTAGTGTTTTTTGTTGTTTTTGTGTCCAGATCTCCAAAGTTACGGACATTGACTAAAGCTCTGACTCCAGCTTTTCTAAGGTTCGGTGGAACCAGACAGGACTTTATGGTGTTCACGCCTCAGAGGCCTCGTCAGTCAAACGCCGCCTTCACCGCAGGTAACAACGACTCAGCAACAAATAAAATCTATTATTATATATTATAAATAATATATATTTCCTGTGCTGTCATTAGATGAGTCATGTGACAAACTGGAGCTGCCCTCCTGGTTGGAGGAGAAGCTGAAGAGGGAGTGGCCTGAGCAGCAGATGGCGCTGATGAGAGAGGACGTGCAGAAGAAATACAGACGGGTCAAGTTCACAGGTGTGTGTGTGTGTGTGTGTGGTAACACGGATGAGGTAAAACAGAGCTGCTCTCCGACTGTGCGACCTCTCACTCTGACCCGTCCTCCTCCTCCTCCCGTCACATCAGAGTACACGGTGGACGTGCTGCACGCCTTCGCCAGCTGCTCCGGCCTGGATCTGATCTTCGGGCTGAACGCGCTGCTCAGAACCGCTGAGAACGCGTGGAACAGCAGCAACGCTCGCTCCCTGCTGCAGTACTGCGAGTCCAAACACTATCAGATGTCCTGGGAGCTGGGAAACGGTTCGTCGCGCACACACGTCCTCCCAACTTTTATCTGAAAGTGGGTCAGTAGATATTTGGGTCGTCACATGATCGTGTGTTTTTCTTTGTCCAAAGAACCAAACAGCTTCGAGAAGAAGGCCGGGATCCGCGTGGACGGAGTCCAGCTCGGACAAGACTTCGCCAAACTCAGAGAGATCATGGCGCGGTCGAAACTCTACCGCGACGCCGCGCTGTACGGGCCGGACGTGGGCCAACCGCGAGACCACAGGATCGACATCCTGCAGGGGTGAGAGGTGTAATCTGTTAGAGACGAGAGGAAACGCTGAGCTCTGTCCTCTTAACTGAGTTACTGAGGCTCATGTGACTTCACTTTAACTGGTGATTTGGGACATTCTGACTCTGATGCTGAATCACTGAGGGAAGTATGTTAAAGGGACTTTTTTTTTTAGGACTTTTAAAGTGGCATCAGTGTGTTACTGTATATGCTGTAACTTTAGTCTGTGATATCTTAATTAATTTATGTCTTTATCTCGCTGTTAGACAACATTTACCGACGAAAAAACTGAAGTTTGTGTCACTTTTTTTTATTTCGCACCAAACTCCATAGAGAAAATCAGCGTTTTTAGCTCACGGGAACACAGGAGCTGCTGGTCGACTGCTGCCTCTTGTGGTCACTTTGTGTCACTGAGGTAAATAAGAACAACACATTTCAAACACAGAATTCACAGAATAACAAATGTGAACGTAGTGAAGGAGGTGGTCGAGTGGGTTGACGACACTTGTGTGCTGTGATGTTAAATCGCAGGTTTCCTCTATGGTGTTTGGTGTGAGAAAGAGAGCAGTTTACAGCGTGACACAACAGCCACTTCCTGTCACCTGTATCTATGTTTAAGTAGCTCATACTGTGCCTTTAAGTGTCCACTGTCCTGCCGCAGGTTCCTGCAGAGCGGAGGCACGGCCGTCGACGCCTGCACCTGGCACCAGTGAGTTCACCTGTTTGTGTACGATATCGCGTCACGTGACTCAGAGTGACTCAGTCACAACCCGCGACGTCGTCCACGTCGTCTCCTTTTCCCTTCGCAGTTACTACGTGAACGGCAGAGACACGTCTCTGGAGGACTTCATCGACCCTCAGATCCTGGACTCGCTGGCCCTGAAGACCAACGAGGTGCTGCAGGTAAAGACGGGGACGTACGGACGCCTCGGCGTGTGTGTGTGTGTGACGTGTAGACGTTAATCTGTCTGTGTGTGTGTGTGTGTGTGTGTGTGTGTGTGGTGGTCAGAGAGTCCAGCAGACGTCTCCAGGGAAGGCGGTCTGGCTCGGTGAGACCAGCTCGGCGTACGGAGGAGGAGCTCCCGGACTGTCGGACGCGTTCGTCGCGGGGTTTATGTGAGTTTACGCAAAAAAAGGGGCCTTAGCCCCGCCCCCTTCATCTTCTGTGTTATTATTATCTCATTTTCTAATTTCCGCTTTTATTTTGATGGGTTGATTGCACTTCCTGTGGACCTGTAAACTTTGACCTTTTCATAATAACAGGTTCAACGCAGGAGGAGGTGAGTACACTTTAGCTCCTGGTCACATGACTAACAACACATTTGTGTGTGTGTGTGTGTGTGTGTGTGTAGGTGGCTGGATAAACTGGGCCTGAGCGCCACGCTCGGCGTGGACGTGGTGATGCGGCAGGTGCTCGTCGGCTCCGGGAGCTACCACCTGGTGGACGAAAACCTGGACCCGCTTCCTGTACGTCGACGACATCGCCGTCTTCTTCGCTAACTATTTTTAACGTTAACGCGTTTCAGCGGTAACCGCTGTGTGTGTGTGTGTGTGTGCGCGCCCGTGCTAACAAAAAAAGTACAGTATTTCATATGACCATTCTTCTACGTCCACGGTTCTCAAACTGTGGTACGTGTACCACTGGTGGTACATTGGAGAGAAGAGTGCGTAGATAATAAGATAATAAATAGAGTGAGGAGGAAGAGGAGGATGATGAGAAATAGAGCTGAAACCATGAATGAAACCAACCAAACTGGTGTGCATCATGGTGTGTGTGTGTGTGTGTGTGTGTGTGTGTGTGTGTGTGTGTGTGTGTGTGTGTGTGTGTGTGTGTGTGTGTGTGTGTGTGTGTGTGTGTGTGTGTGTGTGTGTGTGCGTGTGCGTGTGCGTGTGTGTGAACAGGAAGCAGATTTTCTCCTCTGTGGTTTGCTGAGGTTTCACAATCAAAAATAGAGAGACGTCAGAGCACGGATTTCTTTGAAGGAATTGAAACTTAAAGGACGAGTTAGCAGCTTTTCGGCCACAGAAGCAGGAAGTGACTGAGTGTGTCATCCTTTACAAACGTCTAATTTTAGCGTTTTCCAAACGTCTATCGTTGTATATGTCTCCTCCTGCAGGATTACTGGCTCTCCGTTCTCTACAAGCGACTCGTCGGGCCGGAGGTTCTGAAAATCTCGGCGCGGTCGAACTCCGGGCGGAGTCGTAGAGCGAGGCTGTACCTGCACTGCTCCAACACAAACAGGTGCCGCACCTTTTAACGCGTCACGTTCTCGTCTTTTCCTTTCCCGCTCTGACCTCACGCCCCCGCTCGTCTCTGCAGCTACAGCCGCGGCGCCGTCACACTCATGGCTCTGAACCTGAGCAAGAAGACGACCGCGGTCGCGGTGCCAGCGGTCGTCTCCTCCAGCACAGTGGACGCCTTTGTGCTGCAGTCTGAGCGGCCGGGGGAGGAGGAGGGACTCTACTCCAGGTGCCTCCTTCAATGGAACCGTTTTTCTCTGCGCTGGTCACGAGGGAAAATCACGCTGTTTAACTTAGAACCTTAAAGGGATAGTTCAGGTGTTTTCACCTTAAATACACCATAAAAACAAAGTCTGAGTCGCTGCTATTAACCATTTACTCGCTGCACCAAAGTCCATTGAGAAAATCAGTGATTTAACATCACAGCAGACAGAATTTGTTAATATACTTATTTGCGGCATACTGAGGACCGGTGAGGGTTTTTAACCAACAAAGTGAGGTCATTTTTACAAAGTGAGGACATTTTGGCCTGTACTTGAAATCACTTCCTTAGGTTGTAAACATGCTTTTAACAGAGGTCCTCAATGGTACAAAAACCTGTTTTCCAGCCCTGGTGTTTCACACACTTTTTTGCTCTAGGGCTCCACCTGCAGACATTTTATGGTACTGCACCCAGTAGTTCTTTATAGATGTCGTTCATGAAGTAGATATTTGTAATTGTGTTGATTTATGAAGTGGTAAATGCTGGTCCTCACTTTGTCAGCACTTTTACCCGGTCCTCAGTATGCAGCAAGTACAAGAATGAATGTGTGTGTGTGTGTGTGTGTGTGTGTATATCTGGACAATAACTGGTCTGTCTGTCTGGTTCCTCAGGTCCGTGACTCTGAACGGAGTCGTGCTGAAGATGACGGACGATGAAACGCTTCCCGATCTCGCAGCCAATCGTCTTCCTCCCTCCGCTCACCTGAAGCTTCCCGCCTTCTCTCTGGCCTTCTTCGTCTTCACGGACGCTCAGGCTGCGGCCTGTCTTGACTCCGCCCCCCTCAGATGACCTCACGACCTCGGAGATGTTCATCACTGGACTAAAACACTGGTACTCGAGTAAAATGGTTTGACGTTTTACTATAAAAGACACTTTTTCTAAGTCTGTTCTACACAGACATTAACCATGTTAGCTAGTATGTTTGTTTTAAGTTTAACACTGTAAAAATATGCTGTACATCAAATGTTTACAGGTGTGTCATGTGACATCTCTCATCTTAGGAGTGAATCTGGAGTTACTCAGGACACAGGGTTAGCTGTTAGCTCAGGGGGCCTGGGCGCAGAGTTAGCTGTTAGCTTAGATAGCAGGGTTAGCTTATGTTCACAGTCACGTGTGAGCCCCAGAAAGCAGTTAGCTGTTAGCTCAGGGTGTAGGCAGTCTTAAGTTAACCATTAGCTCGGCTTGAAGAGCTTGTAGCTCAGTGTGACGTGTCAGCAGGTGGCGTAAGAAAGCAAAGTTGATCAGTTAGCTGTTAAATCAGAGGGCATATACAGCTCTAAGCTCAGAGTTAGTCGTTAGCTCAGAGAACAGAAGTTAGTTGTTAACTCAGGGGCATGGGTGTTAGCTTAGATAGCAGTATTGACTCAGGACACGGCGTCAGTGGTTAGCTCAGGTAGCAGATTCAGCTGTTAGCTCAGGGAGAAGACGTTCATTAGGTAACCATTAGTTAGCAACATTAGCTTTTAGCTAAAGCAAATTAGCTCAGAGAGCCGAATCATTGGCTGTTTGATCAGTTAACCATGAATTCAGATCGTTGCTCAAAGTTAGCTGTTAGCTCAGAGAGTTAGCTGTTAGCTCAGAGAGTTAGCTGTGAGTTCTTTTTCAGAAATGAATTCTCTGGAGAAGATGAACAAAGTAGATAATGTTTTTATTAAGACATTGAGTACATGACACGTGCGTCAATCTAAATTAATAAAGTGGTACAATCCAGATCAGAGTTTCTGTCAATTGTTAGTTGAGAACGTTTATCAAACGCTAACGTTAGCATCGTCGTCGACGCGTTTATTCCTCCTGCTGTTCGCCGTGTGTGATGATGTAACACAGAGATTTGTAGTCCAGGTTTCCGGTCACGTCGATGTCCGACGACTGGAACATCTGCTTCACCTGAGACCACAAAACAAGTTTTTTTATACTATTTATAATCTAACTTTATAGAATCTGACAAAGGAGACGCGTTTGTTTACCTCCTCGGGTGAAAACTTGTCCGCTTGTGTCGTCAGTAGATTCTGTAATCTGAAGCAAAAAATAGATAATCTGAGAGACGCGTTGACCCTAATGTGAGACGTTATTGACGACGGAGACTTACTCGTCTTTGTGAATGAAGCCTTTGGCGTCGGGGTCGAACATTTTGAAAGCATTTAAAATGGTTTCCTCAGGGTCGGTGCCTGAAAACACAGGATAAACACGGGGGGGGGAGTGATCGTCGATGTTGACCTTTGACCTTTTGTCAGTTAAACCTCAGAGTTGGACGATGCGTTCAATGTTGTTGTGGCGGCGTCATTCTCACCGTGCAGTTTCCCTCCAAACAGAGTCAGGAACATGGTGAAGTTGATGGGACCGCTGGCTTCTTTCAGCATGTCCTCCAGCTCGTTGTCAAGCACATTGAGTTTACCTGAGAAACATTGAATTATGTAATAAATCTAAAGAAACTAAAGCCGTAAAATCCTCCTAATATGTCACAGAGGCTCAGGAATAATGTTCATATAACAAACTGAACTCACCAACAACAACAGTACAGTATTTACAATATTTTGCAGACTGCAAATCATGTTTTTAGCATGTGGCGCCACCTACCGCCGCCTACCAATCATTGCGGTCAGTAGAGTCTCAGCTGCCCGAGCAACCACGGTGGTTGCCAGTTACGTCAGAAAACTAAAAACCTCGGTAAAGACCTCGGTATTTTGACGCTGAGTGTAGTAACCGTTTTTTGGCCACATTCTTACATATGGCGCCTTTAAAACTGTTGCCGTTTGTCGCGTTGCCGTAGCTACAAACCCAGAGAGGCGTACGTGTCCTTCAGATCCTCCTTATCAATAAATCCATCCCGGTTCTGGTCGATCAGAGTGAATGCCTGAAACGGAAATGATGACATGAGATTTAAAAATAAATAAATAAATAATAATCATTTTTTTTAATTTTGAACTTTTGAATGAACCTGATGACGTCACCTCTTTAAACTCTTGGATCTGAGTTTGCTCGAACATGGAGAAGACGTTGGACGAGGCTCTCTGAGCCCGTTTGGCTCCGCCCTCCTTCTTCTTAGTCTTTCTGCTCGCCTGAACAAACGTTATTAATGCATATGTTTGATAAATACATGCGTATGACTTACACTGGTCAAAATACAATGCTCAAATCAAACCAGACAAAAGAAAATACTCCATATTTTATCTATAATGTATGAGGATATGTAACAAAAAAACAGTATTCTGTAAAATATTTGTAGTTTATCATCATTTAAAAATCATTTTAATACATGTATATCATCTGCATATGTGATTATATGTACTATATCATTCATAATTATGGCATTTTACTTTAAAAAGTCAATATGAAAACCATTATTACACTAATTGTACAGTATATTAAATGTATTACAACTACATACATGTATGATATAAAGTATTTTATTTTAGAAACAGCTTTTTCACCCTTAAGTCATTTTTTAAATAGATTCAAAGACAAATCTTGTTTCAGCTTTCTTCTTAAACTTTTGAAATCGCAGGTGTGCAAAATTTGAAATTAAAACAAAAAAGAATGAAGGCTTAAACAAAGTTTCTCGGAAATAACAGGCGAGTACGTACCATGTGTGCTCGTCTTCTCCTCTCTGATGATTCTTCATCGGCGGCGGCGACGGCTTCATATTTAAGCAGAGCAGAGCAGCTGTGACGATGATGAGGATGTGATGATGGTCTTAATGGAGCGGTGCGTTCAGGGACCCTCTGCCCTCATGTACATTTCCCCTTACATGGTCAGAATGTGTGGTAAAACCCTGGTTCTCTCGAGGCCGCGCAGAAACAACTGCTACGACCACTGATGATGATGATGAGGAGGAGGATGATGATGATGATAAAACCTTTTACAGAAGTTTCTATTTACAGAGGGTCACTGTGGAGAGGTCACGGAGAGGTCACGTGATGACATCATCCATTCACACTCACCAACACAAACTTTAACCGTTAAAACCATCATTATTTGCTGTTTTTCCAGCTTTTTTTAAAAAGTTTTAGTCCGCTGTCGTCTTCCATTCTGAAATACGATGAGAAGTGAGTCAGCATCCTCGCTATTGTTTAACATTTTCTTCTTCTGACCCTCCCACATTCCTCCCTTCCAAGTGTCAACACGTTTAGCTCATTAAGTGAACCATAACCTCTCCAGCACCATTTTTGAAATTCTTCACGGTTTGCTTTATTTGTTGTGTTAACGCAACGACAACAATGCAGAAATATTCCACTCCTGAAACTCTTTTAACTGCCTTTAATCTAAGATTCCAGATGTTTCTGCTTCATTCTGAGGTCCATAAATGATGTTTTTAGTTAATAATTAAAATCCATTATTTCTACTGTCAAACCACCAAATAAATGGGTTTTTATCAGTGTCCACAAGGGGGCGCCACAATCATTCGTATCTGCTCTGTGTGGCGTTCAGTGGTAGAAAATCTTGATGATTATGAAATATGGGTGATCAATAATTTATAATCCAATTACCAGAGAGAAAATAGATGATCAGTTTTATTGAACTCGGGTAATTACGTTTTTTTTTGTTTTTTTTTTAATTCTCAGCAGACCCTGTGCCACACCTTCTGCCAAACTCCAATGAAAAAACTATTGATTTAATTTGTGTTCTCGTGCAGATCAAATTATTTATTAACAAACGACAAACTGTGGAAATATTATCAATCATCTGACTTTACCCTAAAGTTCGGCTTCATTGTAGTGAAAGAAAAGCACTGCTAAATACTGATTTTATTATTTAGTAATTGAGACATCATCACTGTTCACTGTTGGTTTCCCGGGTTTTGCAGACCGTGAACGCACCATAGGTTCCTCGCTGGACTACCGTGTACCATTAAAAACGGCACAACTTGTTTTCAATACAACAAATACGTATATATTCTACTCGCGTTATAGAGTTGAGCTTTAATATTTCAGTAATTCGGAGATTTTATGAAAACGCAGCATACGAACTGTGTGTTTTCCGGGGCTCGGCGGGCCGTGAACGCATCGCATTAACACCACATTAATACTACACTACCCACACCCCCCCGCGTCGGGACATGTTGTAGGAAATCCGCTTGCGGCGGATTATTGTAATCCGACAGAGGGTTTGGACGACACATCGGATCACGGAGGGAGAGAGAAAAAAACCCAGCCCAGCGGCCTGTAACAGATGCGGCTCGTCCGACAGTAGAGGGCTAAAGTTGGGATATGACCCGCCGCCCTGCTCGGTGCTCCCGCAGCCTGTGATCGGCTGTGCCCGGGCCGTTTCCTGGACTGTCCGTGCTCTGACAGCGTCTTGGCATCACGGCACCGCGGAGATTTAACCCCGCTGGTTGAAGATTGTCCCTCCTCCTTCTCCCTTCCCCCGCTAGGTTTAGGTCCAGCCCCGGCCCGGCTCGGCTCGGCTCGGCTGTCCTGTTTGCGGATCGAAGCAGTGCTGCCGCCGCTCGAACTCAACTAGCTAGCGCGGCTAGCTCAGACCAGCTAGCTAGCTAGTTAGTCCGGAATCGATCAAGTTTATTTGGGATCGATTGAATTAATCGCAGCGCAGCGGGACGCAGAATGTCAGCGAAGGAGCAGAACAAACTCTCCACCGTCGAGAGACCCATTAAAGGTGCGTTCTTGTGTTTTTTGGGGTTTGTTTTTTCCTCTCTTTTCTTTTCCTGCTGCAGGAAGTTAACGGAGCTAGTTAGTTGCTAAACGCGAGCAGCTCACCGGCCGCTGGAGGACGACCCAGCCCCGGGTGACACTTCATTTAGTGAGGTTTGATTTTTGACGTGGAGCCCTCCGGTGGGTCGTGGCGCTTCACTGCCACCTTTACCCGCCACAGGTTCATCGTCTACCGCTAATTAGTTAGCGCTGTAGCTGTTAGCTGTTACCCGGAGCCACTGACAGCCAGCGTTGCTGTTTGCCCACGTACGAAGCTCAGAGTCCGGGGACGAGTCAGTCCAGCGGGCCGGAGTCTGGGCTCCTTCATTTGGGGGGAAATGTATGTGGTTTATGTGGAATATGGATGTTAACGTAGCTACGTAACGTTTTTATTATTAACACACACACACCTTAACACATAGCTGTGATGATAATGAGTTGAGCAGGTTAGGAAACAGAGACGCTGCAGTGTGTGTGTGTGTGTGTGTGTGTGTTACGTGCTGTAACACGTTTTCCTTCATTGAAAATAATTATTAATCTTAAATACCAGGGATTAATAATTCATATTCTGTTCACCACTGAGAAACTATACAATCAGTGACTTATTCTTAGCACTTTCTGCAAAACTCAATAGAGAAATGTATTGATTTAGTGTGTATTTGTGTGCATATCATTTAATTTGGCAGCAAAACGACAGATTATGACATTTGGGCCAATTAACTGGATTACTCTAGATTTCGGCTTAATGGAGACACTGTCACAGTGCTTTAAAAGCTTATAATGCACAATGTGAAAATGTAGTTAAGTGTATTCTGAAATCTAACAACTGGATGTTATTGTCTTTCCTTGTGCCGAAATGATCGTGGACACACAACACGTTCCTCACCGTTATTCCACATCTACGCGAAGTACTTGAACTTCCGCTTCACAAGCACTGTTTTTGTCTTTTTGATTGAAATCTTGCATAAATGGTTGTTTTCACAGACTCGTGCCGCTCAAATTGTTATGATCGATCAATCAATTTACAAGACTTTGGGTCAAAAGAATCAAACGGGATCCATTACGTTCAGTTCACAGTCAGAGCTGAAGTAATTAAAGCTGGGGTATGCAACACTTATATATATATATTTTGGGGTTTTGATCAATACTTGTTTTCAGATTTGAAGAAAACTATCCAGTGACAGGCTTTGACCCGTCATAATTCACTTCAGACAGATCTTGGCCTCCTATTGGCTGTTCTACTAATTTGCATCCTTTCAGCGTAAATGTCACTTTTCCGACCTAGCTAACAATCAACACTGCTACAAGGAAATCTACAAAAGGTTGGGCCAAAAAACGTCTAATTGTCAAGGCAATAATACTTATGTTAATGTAGGTTAAGTAATTCCCAAATATAGATATTTTAAATTCTATATATTAATTCCTAGATGAATCCAACACAACTATTTTGTAGTCTCAGTTCAGGTTCCTCAGCGTTGTGTCGTGTCCGTGTTACAGGTGTTTTTCACAGTGTGTTTACAGATGGTTCGCCCACAGCCTCCTCCTTTATTTAGCAGTGTATTTTTAAAAATTCTAAATGAGCTTTGTGTGTGTGTGTGTGTGTGTGTCTGTGTCTGTGTCGCAACAATTTCTGTGACCTCATTAGTTGACATCGCCGCAGACATGTGGCCACAGAGCGGGTCACACATGCTGTAGCTGTACAACTGTTTGTTTGAAGGTCACTAACACTGTGTTTACACTGCACTCTCTCTCTCACACACACACGCACACACACACACACACACACACGCACACACACACAAGGCGGAGAAGGCCTCAGCTCAAACACTGCTCTGTCACTTTGAATGCGGTGGCGTCACATGTTGCTGAACTGCATTCTGGGTCTTTTGCTTCGCGTTGCACGTGGCAGAAGTTGTGAAATACTCAACTTTTACAAGCCGTCGGCCACTGGAAACATGCTAGGTGCTAGCTAATCAAACCATGTTTTAGCTCAAATGCTACGCTAAGGTTGTTATCGCCATGACCAAAGTTTCTTGTTGCACCCAACGTTGGCAGAAATGGCGAAGATTACATCACTGTCACCGCGTTAGCAACTCTCGCTACATAGTTAGCCGCGACAGACACCGCTCTGCTGACCTCAGAGCACCAATCGTGAGGCCTGCTCATCGTAAACCACTCACACGAGCGTAGCCATGTTTCCACCGAGGGGAACGGTACGTATCTTTTTGTGTTTCCAGTAGGAATAGTACCAAACTCACTGGCCCCAACCATTCCATTTTCTCGGGAACACTTTACTTGCGGTACAAGAGTAATGGTACGGCCGCGTTTGTTGACGTCATGCTAGTACGAGGTCGCGCTACGTATCTCGCTACTATCAGGCAAATAAAAAGGTACTGTTCTCAGGTGAAACGCCAGCCTGACGCAGGGTTCTACCGTTCCAAACCGTACTGTATTTCACCAAACTGTCTTTTCCTGCTCAGTTTGTGTCCGTTTGTCTCAACAAGACGTCAAACTCTGTGCGAGGAAAAGACTGCGGGCGTCGAACAAACACCCGTCACAAGAAAGTGACGTTTTTCTGTCGCCTCGTCGGCTGACTGTCGTGAGTGCCAACAAATGTCACGGCAGGGGCTGCTGGTTATTTTGGTACTGTTCCTAATGGAAACACACACACACACACACAAAAAAAGTACTGTACAGAAACCATGTTTAGCCGTGCAAACGCATGCCAGCATCGGGTGTAAACATCCATGTCCCAGGACTCCATGCGCATCCTGTACGGTTCGAGCCTAAACGCATACAAGTGATCTGATTTTGCTAGCACCGCTGCAGGAGTATTTACATAACGTGATTAAATTGGCAGGTGCTCGCGCTGCCACTTTGGAAAGTTAAACATTTCTCAACTCCAGCTGTGTGCAGCGGCGTGAGCAGAGAGAGGAGGCAACATGTCCCACGGTTCAGCTCAGCTGGACGAGTGGCATTTTCAGCTAACCGCGCACGCGCGTCATTACAACTGGTTTGTGCGGCAAAGTAACGTGTTTAAAATCTCCTGTATCGACTATTCTTGCTGCAGCGTCTGGTTTTTAATGGAATATGTACATAGGTGTATCGAGGCCTATTCGTTCTAATGGTACGTTGTGTTTGCTAATGGCGTTAGAAAAGCTAATGGATGATTAGGAAACCCTTGTGCAGCTATGTTAGCACAGCTGAGCACGGTTAGCGTACGTTTTGTTTTGACATAGACTTATAACTGAACTGGTAAAAAAATCTCTCGTATCTAATTGACTTCCTGTCGCCGTGTGTGAAATCGACCGCTTAATTGTTCCGGTGAACATAGCCGCTAATTTCACAGCGGTTGCCATAGGAATGGATCCACTTCCCGCTACCTCGCAAACGGACACGGTGGAATTGGGTGTGACCTTTGACCTCACCTGGTGCCTCCTTCCTGAATGGCTGCAAATCATTAAAACTGACTTTTCCTGAGGAGACTGAATTGACTTCCATTTATTGGGACAATGTTAACCATAACTAGCTAACACCTAGCTAACTTTAACCATTAACATAACCACAATTCAAATCCTAGTCCGAAACTTAGCCACTTCCTCAGTAATAAAATGAGGTTCTGCCTCATTAGGAACGGGTTTCACACACACAGACAGAAAAATATGTTTATTTATTTATTTATTAGACTTTCGTAAAAGATAACCAATCAGTTGTGGGCCCCATGATGGAGCTCTGCCCTGGGCCCCATTCGGTGTCCACGTCTGTCTCGTTCAAGGTGAAGTTGTAAAACATCCGTGTGTATAACACCTTTTTCTTTTTAGGTTGCTCAGAGTTTCTAAATGTGTGTGTGTGTGTGTGTGTGTGTGTGTGTGTGTGTGTGTTATACCCTCTGGCAGGAACGCTGCGTCTCTCTCACTGATTATTTGAATACCACTTCCTGTGGCACCTCCTTTTCACACCTGTGGTTTTTCGTCGTGAGCTGAGACTGGCTGAACATAGTGTCACACTGACTAAAGCAGGGGACAGAGATTAAGACATGTCTCTGTGTCCCTGTGTGTCACACACACACACACACACACACACACACACACACACACACACACACACACACACACACACACACACACACACACACACACACACACACACACACACACACACACACACACACACAGCGATGCAAATGTCTAAAATAAACACGTGTGCTCTTTATGTTGACAAACTAGATGCATAAAAGTGATAATGAATGAGTGGAGCTGCTGCAGCCTTATCTCACACTCTCTCTCTGTGTGTGTGTGTGTTGTTGTTGTATTTGTTGCCTCTTTAGGACCTTCTTTTCTGGCATAAAAACTAGTCCTCATGGAGACCAAAAACCTGGTCCTAATGAGGCAGAACGGCTAAGATTTGAACCGTGGTTAAGTTAATGTGAATTATAGGGATAAAATACTTTGGTTCTACTCAGTGCAGAGTCCTTAAAAGGATAGCTGCATGAATGTGTGTGTGTGTGTGCGCTGCCAGTTTCAACATGTTGTCCTTCAGAGACAAGTATCACACACACACACACACACACACACACACACACACACGAGTTGAAGGACTTATCTGAAGTTGCGTGTAAAAACTCTGCAGCTGTAGAATGTTGTTTGTTTCAAAACAACAACTTTTTAATCTCATTTTAGAGGCAAAAAACGACAGAAATTTGATGTAATCGTGTCTTTCGGATCAAACCGTTCGAATGGCGGGTGAACCTGTCAATCACTGACCCCGCCTCTCTGTACGGTTCGTTATGATAATGTTTAATATTTGCCAGTATCAACAAAACTGTCACTGTGCTTCAGGCCGTGCATGTTTTTTTGTTTTTTTTGTGTGTGTTTTGAGGGCGGAGCTTTGATAAGAGAGCAAACAGAAGGAGTTAGTGGGACGTGTCAGTTTGTGCGTCCACTCTCCCACTTCACTGACCTCTTTAACCCCCTGACCAACTTTATCTTGGTGTAGAATTCCTAGAATTTGTAATAAAAGCGTATGAAATCAGGCACATAATCCGTTTCCTGTGGATTTCTTGCTGACACAGAATGTGTTTTTATGGTTTTATGGCAGTGATCCACCTCTGCCGTCTCTCTGGATCTTTGGTGATCTGGCAAAATTGTCCCCGACTGTTCTGTTCTGTTCTCTCGGACACAACAGCTAATAGCCGCCGTCGTCACGTCTTATGAATACAGCTGATGAAGAGCTGAGTTGCCTGGCAGCGTCGAAGCCTCGCAGCTTCCTGCCAAAATAGCTAGTTTTCGGTTCCATCTTCCTCGTGCTCGATTACATAATCACTTAGTCAAAGTGAACCTCAAGGTTTTTAGATGCAGCGTTTTTTTTTCATCAAAAGTGTTTTGTTTTTTCCTTCTTCTGTCCCTCGCAGCGGTGCCATACCCTCCCGGGACTCGCCTGACGGTCAAGGACCTGTACGTGGATGGACGGCCCAGCGTGGAGATACTGAAGGCTCACCTGGTGAAGGAGGGTCGGCTGGAGGAGGAGTCGGCTCTGCGGATCATCAACGAGGGCGCCGCCATCCTGCGCCAGGAGAAATGCATGCTGGAAGTGGAGGCGCCCATCACAGGTGCACTACCGTTCTAAAGAAATGTCCTTATTTTTGTAGGGAAAAGCACTTTTTCTTCAATGAATATAACGTTAAAAGAATCAGAAATTCACTATATACATCGTTAATGTGGTAAACGACTATTCTAGCTGCAAACGTCTGGTTTTTAATGGAATATGTACATAGGTGTATAGAGGCCTATTTGTTCTAATGGTACATTGTGTTTGCTAATGGCGTAAAACCCTTGTGCAACTATGTTAGCACAGCTGAGCACAGGTAGTGTTTTGTTTTGACATAGACTTTTGTGTGTGTGTGTGTGTGTGTGTGTGTCCAGTGTGTGGCGACGTCCACGGCCAGTTCTTTGACCTGATGAAGCTCTTCGAGGTGGGCGGGTCTCCCAGCACCACCCGCTACTTGTTCCTCGGGGACTACGTGGACCGAGGCTACTTCAGCATCGAGGTAGGCTCCGCCCTCGGTCTCGCGTTTGTTTGTGTGTGTGTGTCAAACTGTTGGAACGGCCGTCGTGTCGGCTCCTGTCTCCCGCGACTCTCAGCACCCCCGCCCTCACACACACACACACGCACACACACACACACACACACACACACACACACACGGAGCATACGTGCACACACACGCCTCGCACCTTGCCTCCAGACTTGGGCCGTGTCCCATTTCCAGGAACAGTCAACGGGAAAGAATGAGTGTGACTCGTTTGTGTTGGCTACTGTTGTCGTCGTCGTCGTAGTTCCTGGTTTGGGATCAGTTCTGGACATTTCATTCTGCTACACACACACACACACACTGTTCTGTACAGTTGCCACGGCGACGGGGCATGTCTCTTCAGGAAATCGAGAGTCTCTCTGTAGTTCCCTCTCCTAGTTCCTGCATTAGCATATCCTTTAGCATAGCTGGTTCAGTGACTTTGTGACGCTGGTAAAGAAGTCGAGGATCCTTAGACGTCGGTGTCTACAAAGACGAGTCAAGACTATTTACTAATGTAGTTGGAAAGTATGCGATACAATAGGCGGGCAAGTGTGTGTGACTGTGTCAATTGTTGACCAATGACCAACACGGAACACAAGAGAAACTGCACAGTGTGCGAAACGTTTGTTTTTATTGAATTTATGCAATTTTTATGCATATTGTCTGTCGTTTATGCTAATGACAGGGTTGTATCGGGTCCTTGAAGTCCTTGAAAGTTTGTGAATTTTGAAAAAATAATGTCATGTACATAGAAATGGGTCCTTGAAAGTGCTTCAATTTTGTGATGTATTTACTAGCATGTGTTGTGTCCACTCTGTCTCTCCCCGTCTCTGCCGGTTTACGTGAGATTCCGCGCAGAACAATGAGCGAGTGAAGTTGAGCAAGAGCGAGCAAACGACAACGTGATGCCTGGGAAATGAAAAATTCAAAAAGATCTCAGTCTCACTCACCAAAGACAAATTACAAAGACTGACTTTGACCAAGATCCCAAGGACAATCACATGTCCAGATACAGAATATAAATGGACCTGGAAAGTCCTTGAATGTGATGTCAAACCAAGGTGTGTTACTACCCTGTAATAAGCAAAGTTAGCTAATTGCGGCCATTGCAGGTTAATTTAGCGTTTTCCGAGAATGACGGTGTGTTCCGTTTACGTTGGAAGTCGGAGTGACGTCTCCTCTGAGTTATCCGTGTTCCAGTGGAGAAGTCATAAAAAAAAACCTCCTACATATTCCAGCAGCGCTCAGTGATGTAACATCCTTGAAATTCAGCCGTTTGACGATCTGTCCTTGACTTTAAGAAGAACCTACTTTGAATTCTCAGCGGGAATTGACCTTTCTGTGAGATCGGTCGAGGACAGGGACCTTCAGATGAAGGTCTGACTGAGATCAGCCTTTTTTTTTTTTTTTTTTTTTTTTTTAATCAGGCAGAGGTGATTCATGCGCTTCTATTGATGAGAGGATGAATCACATGTGGCCCCGGGCATCCGTTATTTTCCAAGGTTGATTCTTAGAACGCGGTGAAGACAAGAGAAGTTTGTTTGATCATAGTCGACAGAAGGTTTGACCTCCTCCTGTGTGTGTGTGTGTGTGTGTGTGTGTCACAGTGTGTCCTGTACCTCTGGGCTCTGAAGATCAACCATCCCAACACCCTCTTCCTCCTCAGAGGGAACCACGAGTGCCGACACCTCACAGAGTATTTCACCTTCAAACAGGAGTGTAAGTCCACGGTGCCACCTCCACATTTTTTTTTTTTTTTACTTTCAACGCCTCCACCATAGGCAAACGTTAATGGAATACTTGTGTGTGTGTGTGTTGCAGGTAAAATAAAGTACTCTGAGCAGGTGTATGACGCCTGTATGGAGGCGTTTGACTGCCTCCCTCTGGCTGCGCTGCTCAACCAGCAGTTCCTGTGCGTACACGGAGGCCTGAGCCCTGAAATCACCTGCCTGGACGACATTCGGAAGGTAACCGACGCTAGTCTGACTTAGTCTGAACCTCTTTGGTTTACGTGACTGACAGTCGTTCGGGTAGTTGGTCAGTTGCAGTAGGTTTTCAGCTCTGCAGCTAACGGTTAATTCTGTCATCCACCGGATGATTTTCTTAGTTTGATTGGTAGCATGAAAATGCTAGTGTGAATGCTTAGTAGCTTGATTTTGGCGTTCACACTAGCAAAGAACATGAGAACAACTGTTCAAAAACAAGTGAGTAAAAGAACGGGAAAGCAATAGCGTGGATTCTGACTCGGTGTGAACTTGGTGTGAACGCTGAGTAATCGTCCACACTATTGTTTTCATGTTGTTGTTTCTTAATAGTGTGGATTATAATTCAAGGGTTCACACTAACTAAGATAATGAAAACGCTAGTGTGGATCCTGACGCAGCATTCAAACTTATAAAGAACAGGAAAACATTAGTGTGGATGATGATTCAGCATTCACAAGAATAAAAAAAACAAGAAAACATTAGTGTGGATTCTGACTCGGCATTTACACTAATGAAGAATGGGAAAATGAAGGTGTGGATACTGACTCTGCATTATTTTTATTTTTTTTATTAAGAATCAGTGTTCACATTGAGAAAGAACAGTAAAACAATAGTGTGGATGCAGACTGAGCATTCACACTAATAAAAAAAAAACAAGAAAACAATAGTGTGGATGCAGACTGAGCATTCACACTAATAAAAAAAACAAGAAAACATTAGTGTGGATGCTGACTCAGCATTCACACTAATATAGATTAGGAAAACATTAGTGTGGATGCTAACTCGGCATTCACACTAATAAAGCATGGGAAAACAATAGTGCGGATGCTGACTCTGCATTCACACCAATCAAAAAGCAAGAAAATAATAGTGTGGATGCAGACTGAGCATTCACACTAATAAAAAAAAACAAGAAAACATTAGTGTGGATGCTGACTCAGCATTCACACTAATAAAGCATGGGAAAACAATAGTGTGGATGCTGACTCTGCATTCACACCAATCAAAAAGTAAGAAAATAATAGTGTGGATGCAGACTGAGCATTCACACTAATAAAAAAAACAAGAAAACATTAGTGTGGATTCTGACTCGGCATTTACACTAATGAAGAATGGGAAAATGAAGGTGTGGATACTGACTCTGCATTATTTTTATTTTTTTTATTAAGAATCAGTGTTCACATTGAGAAAGAACAGTAAAACAATAGTGTGGATGCAGACTGAGCATTCACACTAATAAAAAAAAAACAAGAAAACAATAGTGTGGATGCAGACTGAGCATTCACACTAATAAAAAAAACAAGAAAACATTAGTGTGGATGCTGACTCAGCATTCACACTAATATAGATTAGGAAAACATTAGTGTGGATGCTAACTCGGCATTCACACTAATAAAGCATGGGAAAACAATAGTGCGGATGCTGACTCTGCATTCACACCAATCAAAAAGCAAGAAAATAATAGTGTGGATGCAGACTGAGCATTCACACTAATAAAAAAAAACAAGAAAACATTAGTGTGGATGCTGACTCAGCATTCACACTAATAAAGCATGGGAAAACAATAGTGTGGATGCTGACTCTGCATTCACACCAATCAAAAAGTAAGAAAATAATAGTGTGGATGCAGACTGAGCATTCACACTAATAAAAAAAAACAAGAAAACATTAGTGTGGATGCTTACTCAGCATTCACACTAATAAAGCATGGGAAAACAATAGTGTGGATGCTGACTCTGCATTCACACGAATCAAAAAACAAGAAAACATTACTGTGGATGCTGACTCAGCATTTACACTAATGAAGAATGGGAAAATAAAGGTGTGGATGATGACTCATCCATTTTTTTTAAAATAAAGAATCGTTGTTCACACTAAGAAAGAACAGGAAAACAATAGTGTAGATGATGACTCAGCATTCACACTAATAAAGAACAGGAAATCAGATGGTGACTCGGCGTTCACACTAAACTGAATGTTGGCATTTTCTGGGGGAAAAAACGGCTAAATTCAAAGATTATTGATTAGATTAAAAAAAAATAAAAAAGCTGCAGATGAGTGTCATTATCAGTTTCCCACTGTTGTCAGGTAGAGGTTGTAATTTTTCATTTTCAGTGTTTGTGACTGGTGTGAATTGTGTCTCTTGTGCAGCTCGACCGGTTTAAGGAGCCCCCCGCGTTCGGGCCCATGTGCGACCTCCTGTGGTCGGACCCGGGCGAGGACTACGGCTCGGAAAAGACCCAGGAACATTTCTGCCACAACAGCGTGAGAGGCTGCTCTTACTTCTACAGGTACGACACCCTCGGCTGAACGTGAACCGTCGGGAGCGCGAGAAACAAAGAGCCTCTCGCTCTCCCGCCATAATCTGTTCGGAGCTTCTTTAAACAAAGGCTTATCTGTGGATAAATGAGTGCCGTTTAAATCCGCTGTCGCGCAGATAATGAAAACAAATATTAGCATTCTCCGCTCTGTCTTCACGTCCGTGCTGAATGTGCCGCGTCGGCGCCACACGGAGGTCACGGAGGTGAAAGCTGCTGCTGCTGCTGCTCAAAAGCCTCTTTATCCTGCACAACAGACCTATAATGCCTTTATTAATTCACTTGTGACACACATCTGTTAGTGGTTTATTCTTCACAGCTGGTTTAACACCACGACTACGAGTCAGTTTGTGTCACGCGCCGACAAACACACACTCCAAACAGGAAGTTCATATATACATATACAGATGCAGCAAAATGGAGAGAGTGTCGTTGAGATTAAAGCAGATATGTCAACTTTATCACTATATAAGACTTTATTTCTCATACTAGTGCAATTAAAACTCGCTTTTCTGCTTCTATAGGCTATATAGGCTTGGGCTGTAACTAATGATTATTGTCATAATCAATTAAAAGTAGTTGTTTGGTCCATAAAAAGTCATAAAATGTGGATTGGCGTTCACCAAAACATGAAATAATGATGCTCTCAAATGTCCTGTTTTGTCATCTAACTAAAATGAATCGGTTTTTAATAATTTAAGAGGCGGAAAACTCAAAGATCTTGTTGTATTTACTGAAAAAAAACACTCAAACTGATCAAGGCAATAATTAGAATAAAAATGAACGGAAATAAATGATCTTTATTATCGAGTTTGACACCAAAACAACTGTAACATCTATTGTTAACCAATGTTAATAAACGTTCAAAGAGCAAAGTGACTGTTTAAAACACTAATATACATCTTCAAAAATGTGTAATTCCGCATGCTGTGGTGTATCGGTTTACAAAATAAGAGTCTTTTGTTTCTTTTGCAGTAAAAGTCTCTCATATTCTTTTACACGTGAGGTTTTACTTTTTAAATATTATTACATTTCGAGTGTTTTTAACCCTTTAAGGTTCTAATCAACGATTTGGTCGACCACACTTTAAGTCACTATATCTCATTGAAAACGTTTAATGTCAACCTGCAAACCAGGTTTATTTTGAACAGACGTCTCAACCGTCTATATATAGATATATATATAGTTATATATATATCTATATATATTGTCATTATTGTTATTATAAGTAAATAAAATAATAAGAAATGCAAAGAAATAATAATAATAACAAAAAAAAATTCCTTTGCTTATTTCTTGGTGCGTACCTTTAAACGGTTAAACTTCTAAAATCACTCGGATGCAGATTTTTGTGAAACTAGTTCAGTTTATTATGTAGAATAAACGAATAAACTATGTCTTTTCCTCACTATGTCTGTGTCGTCAGGAAACACTGTGACTGAGCTGGTGTTGTTAATTCTTCACGTGTCATATTTCATGAATAAATGTTCTGGAGTGAATTCGCAGCTCTGTGAGGATCAGATAATCAAAAAAAATAAAAAAAAATCATCATCCTTGACCCTAATTAATCCCTAAATTTAGCGCCGATGTTACTCGCTCACGTTTTTACTCCACTTTCCGTGGCCTTCTTTATCGCCACGGCAACACAACGCTCTGAACTCTGTTTCCACGGTAGAGACGGCGGTTTGCAGGAATCCGCAGATACGCCACGTTATTTGTTTACTTATCTGATTTATGACAGTACATTTGTTTGTGTGTGTGTGTGTGTGTGTGTCGCAGTTATCAAGCAGTGTGCGACTTCCTGATGAACAACAACCTGCTGTCTGTAATACGAGCACACGAGGCCCAGGACGCCGGGTGAGTCCAAACGTCAACCACCGTTTTTAATCGCATCTCGTATCGTAAACGGCGGCCGGTCCCCGATGGATCGATGCGTGTCGATGTCTCACACGTGTTTTTAAAAACTCACCGCCGTCTCGTCTCTCACATCTCGCAGATATCGAATGTACAGGAAGAGTCAGACGACAGGTTTCCCGTCTTTAATCACCATCTTTTCAGCTCCTAACTATCTGGACGTGTACAATAACAAAGGTAAGAGCAGCCGCGGTAAGAAACCATGGCAACAGGCTGGGGAAACCTTGAAGCCCTTAGCAACTGCGGGGAGGAAGTGAATGATGAAGAGATGTTAATGTGTGTGTGTGTGTGTGTGTGTGTGTGTGTGTTGTCCTCAGCGGCGGTGCTCAAGTATGAGAATAATGTGATGAACATCCGACAGTTTAACTGCTCACCTCACCCCTACTGGCTGCCCAACTTCATGGACGTCTTCACCTGGTCCCTGCCCTTCGTCGGAGAGAAAGGTCAGAGAGTTGTGTGTGTGTGTGTCTGTGTGTGTTTGTTGTGTGTGTGAGTGTGTGACAAATATAATTAAAACCCCCCACATCAGTTTTTGCTTTGACCTTTAAACCAACTCCTGTTCTGAAAAAAAAAAAGTTTTTTCTCCCCCAGAGTTTTTTTTTCCGTTTTGTGTCTGCAGTTACCTGACTCCGCCCCCTAGTGTTACAACACAACATAACACAAAAACATTTATTTACAAATAAAAGTCGGGGTCACTGCAATGCCATATTATCACGATAATTTGCGATAATCGTCGTGCGAGTGAGATTTTGGCACCATCTAGTGGACTGAAATGTCAATTTATTTCATCAAAAAGTTTAATTATTGGTAACATCTGTTTAAAAAAAAATGATACGCTACGTTTCGCAAAATATTGCAAAATTTCAATGTTAAGGTTTTTTTTAACCCCGCCCTCAAAATGAAATGCTGCCTCCGCCCATTTTTGTGGAATCTGTTAAAATTGTTCCCCAGGGTTTTCTTCTGTTTTGTATCTGCAGTTAACAGACTCCGCCCCCTAGTGTTCAACACAACACGCACACAAAAAAAAGCATTTATTTACAAATAAAAGTCGGATAGAGAATCACCAGAGTCGCCACGATGCGATATTATCACGACAATTGCGATATTATACTCGCACAACTGCTATAGTCGGTGTGACTGAGCTTCTGGCACCATCTAGTGGACTGAAATGTCAATTTATTTAATTTCTTTTATCCTAATTTACAAAAAGTTTAATTATTTGAATGTTGGTTTAAAAAAAAAAATATATATAGATATATATATATATGCGCTACGTTTTACAAAATATCGTGATATTTCACTGTTTTTGTTCATTTATTTTAGCCCCGCCCCTAAGTGAAATCCTGCCCTGCCCACTTTTGTGGAATCTGATAAAATTAATCTGTATTGATATTAAATTGATGGTTAAAGCTCATAATATTAATATAAATTAAGGCTGATGCTAACAATTATTGTTTTCATAATTGATTCCGGGTTTTTTTTATACATGAAACATCAGAAATTTTTGAAAAAACCTTGAAATGACGTTCTGAAATTTTTTGTTTCATCCACAAACCAAACAATAATTCAGTTTGAATGATGGAGCAAAAAAAGCGCTGGTTTTGAGCTGGTTTAAATCGTTAAAACTGCTTAAACGATTATCAAAATAGTTGGCGACGAACTTCATTCTGGATGTAATTAGTTCCTCTTTGCAGTCTAATTATCGTTCTAAGTATCGTAAATGTTTGTTCGACGTGTATTTATTTAGTCGAGTATCATATTTGCGTTAAACCGACTGAACAAGTTTACTTACGTGTTTAATGATGCCCTCGAACACGCTGACACTTTGTCAACACTGTCGGTCGAAACGCAAACTCGACGCTCTTTGTGTTTAATTAGTGTTTAAACTTTGGCCAAAATCCAGAGCAGAAATAAAGAAAGAACGTTTTAGAACACAAACGCTCCACAGAGATGGAGTTTCCCAGCACGTCACAGTGTGTGTGTGTGTGTGTGTGTGTGTGTGTGTTCCAGTTAAAAACGTGCTAATTATTTATCCGTGACGTCTTCTTCAGATGTTGTTAATGTGTTAACGTTGTAAATTGAACAGTTGTGTGTGTGTGTGTGTGTGTGTGTTTCTCTCACAGTGACTGAGATGCTGGTGAACGTGTTAAACATCTGCTCTGACGACGAGCTGATGTCAGAGGGAGACGACACGTGTGAAGGTGAGAGGACGACGCGCGTTTGGATGTTTCCGTTTTAAAAGGAGAGTCACTCGGTTACTCACAAACTCTAGGATCTACAGATACCGATATCACTCCGATATTAGACCATTTATGAACGTGTGAACGCATTTGTGTCGTGTGTAAAACAAAGTCGCGGCCGTTTCATGCAGCGGGGCCGTGATGACTCCGCCCACGTCGAGTAGGTGCTATGTTTGTAGTGGAAAAACCGACCTATACCATGTCGTGCCGAGGTTTATGAGCTGGGACCACTGGTGGAAAAGGGGCTTTTGTTAGCTTTATCGACGTTTTGACAGTTGATACACGAATAATTCGAAATAATACGCGAACAGGGGCTAAAGCAACGGCAGCTGAATTTAACAAAGAAGCAAAAAAGTTATGAGATAGAGGTTTGTGAAACTAATTAAATGTAGAAATTAACGTTTATATATATATATACATATATATGTGTATATATGTGTATATATATATATATATATACATATACACAAGATAACTAAACAAACTGGTCCTAGGAACGTTAATGACGTCAACGCTAATGTACGTTAGCGCATGACGCGTTTCCATGACGACTGACCGGAAAAAAATTTGCACCACGTCATGTTAACGTGACTCCCGATTTGTTGAAATGAGTCTCTAAAGTAACGCTAGAGTTTAAAAATGGCGGCACACGCTAGTTATTTGTAGCGCTGCTCTTTTCGTTTCATAAAACGGACCGCTCCAGTTCAACTGTAGGCGCGCTACACGGAGCTAATGCAGCTAACGGTGCTAATGCAGCTAACGGAGCTAACGCTGAAGAAGACGTCACGGATAACGCAGCTAACTGAGCTAATGCAGCTAACAGAGCTAACTCTTAAACGGTGCTTGGACTCCAGTTGCGCGGCACGCAAACACGACGTCGCACTCGTCTTTTTCGGCGTCAGTCGTCATGGAAACACGCCGCGCGTTAGCGTACGTCACCGTTAACCGCCCAGCACTAAAATAAACACATAGGTGTCACTGTGTTGTTGTCATGTTTGTTGACTGCTGTTTGTTGTTGTTTTCCAGGTGGTACTCCTGCTGTCAGGAAGGAGGTGATCAGGAATAAAATCCGTGCGATTGGAAAGATGGCGCGCGTCTTCTCTGTGCTCAGGTGTGTGTGTGTGTGTGTGTGTGTGTGTGTGTGTGTGTGTGTGTGTGTGTGTGTGTGTGTGTGTGTGTGTGTGTGTGTGTGTGTGTGTGTGTGTGTGTGTGTGTGTGTGTGTGTGTGTGTTTTTTTTCTTCTTCTTCCTCAGGTCGTCGGTGTCTTTTCACCAAGTGAAAAGAAAAAAAAGGAGGAGAAAGAATTTAAAATCTTGATTTTTAAATGAAGGTTATCAGACGGAAGCTGTCGCTCCACTTTAGTTTAAGGTTAATGACTTTTTTCCTTGATTTACACTCGGCCTCCTTTAATCCCGTGAAAGTGTGTCACGGGCGTTAACGACAATGACGACGACCGCTGATCGCAATAAAAAAAAAAAAAAACCAGAAGAAGAAGAAAAACCCTCTGTGCTGTTTTCAAACCCAGTGACACGGCGTCGACGCTTCCTCTAACACTGATTTGTCTGTGTGTTTGTTTGTTTTCATTAGTTCTGCTATTTTTCTATTTCTTCACGCTCCACAGTGTGTGACGCCCTTCAGCCGATCTTTATCTCCACATCAGTGACGCCGACGCTGTGCGTTTGAAGTCGATTATTACGTGAATTATTGGCTGTGAAACGCTTTTACTGACTTTTCACTTACTGATTTTTATTTTTGTCCATATATAAAGACAATAAAATAAAATAAAAACGGAAGTAAAATACAACAACAACAACAACAAAATAAATAAAAAATAAAACAAGTTTAAGGCTGAAGCACAAGGTTATTTCACGTTAGCTTATTATGCTAAATTAAAATAGTTAAAATATACTATAACCACCATTTTATCGCATATTAAATTAGAGAATTACATATAGCAGTAAGTATCTATAGCAGGGCTGCTCAAAGTGGGGCCCGTGGGCCAAAGTTGGTCCACCAAATGGTTCCACCTGGCCCTCCTAACTTGTTTTTTATAAAAGTAAATGTATGTATATATATATATATATATATATATATATACACATTAAATAATAACAATAATGATGAAAATGTGGCATCGTTTCTTTGTTGTTTAATTCAGCTTCTGAATGTTTAAAACCAAGTTACCTCTAACAGACTGTAAAATTAAGTGTAAAACAACACAAAAGTGCTAATACAAATATTTGGTTAAGTAACACGGGACTAGCTTGCATCTTAATTAGTGTTTACTTTTGGTCCACATTCTACTGTCGTTCTACTTCTAACCAAGTTTCAATTTTGGCTCCAAGGCAAGTTTCTCATAAATTTACCTGTCAGTGAACAAACAATATAGAGCGAATTAACACCAATTTAACTCAAATAAATCCCTGACGTCGGCTTTAAAGATGGAGTTTGATCCAGGGAATTTCTAGAAAACATCTCTGTATCATCTGCATAGAAGGAAAAGATTCAGGAGCTTGTGTGAAAGAAAACACAGCGGGCCAAGGGTTGAGCCTTGAGGAACACCAGGGAAAGAAATATTCAAAATGATGATGATGATGATGCTAACAAACAGTTTGTGTGTGTTTCTGTGTTTTGACAGAGAGGAGAATGAGTGTGTCTTACAGCTGAAGGGTTTGACCCCGACAGGAACGCTGCCTCTGGGAGTTTTGTCCGGAGGTCGACAAACTCTGCAAAGCGGTGAGTGTCGTTCCCCAGCGAACGCTAACGCGAGAGTCGAGCCGACGCTAACTTCCTGTGCCTGCACTCGCGCCGAGAGACTAACGTCCCTGAACGCAACACACACACACACACACACACACACACACACACACACACACACACACACACACACACACACACACACACACACACACACACACACACACACACACACACACACACTCACACACTCAAAAGCATCTGCTAATATTATCTGTCTGTTTACATGTGTTTAATTAAAAAGGAGAATGAAACGTCAAGTTTTCGCTAACATTTAGCACAGTTTCATTTCTGAATCACTCGTACGTAACAGTAATGATCTGGAGATTAAAATCTTGGATGTTATTTTCAAACAGGTTATTATATTAAACTATAATAATATTTAGTGCACAAATATTCAACCGTTACAACACACTGACATTAGCGTAACGTTAGCAGGAGCATTTTAATACATGAAACGTTATTATGTACAAGGTTTAAATGTCTTCGTAGTATGATTTAAATGTGTTAAAATATGACAAATTAGGTCTTAAAAGCACTGAAATATGTTGTGCTCGTCATAAAGTGTTGTAAAGAATGTTGCAAACTGCGCCTTAAATACGTTGAATTGTTACATACCACGTCTTGAACGTATCAATGTGACAAATTAGATTATGACTGCATTGAAACGTTAATTTGGTACAAGGAAAAAAAATCTAAATATGTCATAAGAGTTGTTAATAAGTTAATAATTATTACAAAACAGGTCTTAAATGTTAAAATAAGACAAATTAGGTCATACAGTGAGTAAAGTATGTGACAGGTTATTACGCAACAGGTTCGAAAATGTGTTAAAATGTTGTGAACTACGCCTTAAATGTGTTGAAATGTTACACATCACGTCTTAAGTGTATAAAAAAAAGGGTTACATTTTTTAATCCTAGTACAAAATATGTCAAAAATGTGTAAACACATGGAATGTTAGGCTTTATATGTGTTAAAATTTTACAAAATGTACTTTATATGTGTAAAAGTGTTATTTATTATGTCGTACGTGTGTTAAAATAGTTCACACTAATAGGTCTTAAATGCGTTCAGATATCACGTACTAGGTCTTTAGCAGCACTTGCGTTAAAACTCGTATTCGGGTATAACGTACGTTGTTTTTCTAAATAAGTGACATTTAACCTGAACATGTGATCACTGCTCTGATGAAGATGATGCTGATGATGATGATGAATTTTCGTGTGTCATGTGACTGTCTAACCTGTGTCTCTGTGGATGTGGGCGGGGTCTGTTGTATGATGATTGACATGTTAACTGACTGACTGAATGCCACTCTCTCTCTCTCTCTCTCTCTCTCTCTCTCTCCATTGGTTTTGGGCATGACTCTATCAAATCGCGCTTACACAGCCACCGTAGAGGCAGAGGAGGCTCGAGGTACGACACCGTCTCTGTGTCTGTGTCTGTGTCTGTGTTTACGTCTGTGTTTACGTCTCTGTGTCTGTCTCCAGTTTGTCCATTTGCATATTTTAACAGTATTGTTGTTTCCTCTGTCGATCGATAATCAATCGTTTTAATCAAACGCTGTCTCTTTGTCCGCATGCCGTCCTCTTCCTCTGCCCGTGGTCAAAGTAAGTTTCCTCCTTCCTCCTCTCGACCAATCAGAGCTCAGTGCTCAGCAGTAGTGACAGTAGAGCAGGGTCAAAGGTCAAACGCGCTCAGCGTCACTTTATCAGGAACAGAAATCAGAGAAACGCGACAAGAAAAGTGACATTTACTATTTTTCAAACCTGTTATTTACAAGTTTTTTGTTATTTATATTCAAATTAAAAAAATTATTTATTTTTTTATTAATTTTTTGGGGGTTTTTTTCCGCAATTTGCAGCTTATTTAAAATTTTAGTCCTATTTTTTACTTCTAACTCAGTCTTAAATTATTCCTGATTTAGTTTATTTTAATTTTTATGTCACTTTTGCTTATGAGTTTAAATTTATTTTTCCATATTATCCATGTTTTAATGTTTGAATAGTTTTTTTTTTTTTAACATTAATTATGGTACACATTAAAAAAAAATTTTTTTTTTAATTTTTCATATTTTTACACAATTTTATCACCAATTTTGAACTTAAATGTTCAACTTTTTAATGTATATTTTGAATTACTTTAATTTATATGTATTATATTCTTATATTTGCACTTTTTAACTTGTATTTAAACTTTTTTCTCGTCTCTTCACACGTGACTGAAAATGAAAAATGTACAGATTTTTCATTGTAGTCAAACGTTACGGTTTGACCTTTGAACTCTGCTCTGTGTGTGTGTGTGTGTGTGTGTGTGTGTGTGTGTTGTCTTGCTCTAATTAACCCCTCCCTCTCTCTCTCTCCTCGCAGCGATTCAAGGTTTCAAACCCCAGCACAAGATCCAGAGCTTCGAAGAAGCTCGAGGCCTCGACCGCATCAACGAGCGGATGCCGCCGCGCCGCGACAGCAAGCAGCAAGACTCCGCCCCCTCCCTCAACAACCTGCCGGCCAGCACCGGACCCCCCGACAAGAACGGCACCAACGCACAGGCCTAGAAGCTCCTCCCCTCTTTACTTCCCTTCTCTCCTCCTCTTCCTTCTTCTCCTCTTCCTTCTTCTCCTCTTCCTTCCTCTTCCTCCTCCTCTTCCTCTTCCTCCCTCGTCTCTCCTTTAAGAGCAGGAGAAGATGCCGTTCGGTCGGAGCGACTCGTCGCCGTTAATTTATTTCCTCATCGATTTAAAAAAAAAAAAAAAAAAAAAAAAAAGAGAAAGAAAATCATCGATCAGACTGAACAGGATCTGAATCTCGTCGCACACGGATCCGTTTCACATCAGACGCCTGTTTTTTGTTTTTGTTTGTTTTTTGAGAAAGAGGAAGCGACGCTCACTGAAACACACACATATTTACACACACTTAGACACACACACACACACACAGACACGTCCTTTCTTATGCCAATGACAGTGTGAATGAGAGTATTGACGACGTTAAATCTGTACATTTGACTTGTTCCATCTTTTCAATGTGATTTCTTTTTCTTTCTTTTGTTTTTTTCTTTTTACAAACATAGATTTAGACGTAAAGATCAGAGCGGAGGAGGAGGAGGAGGAGGGGGAGGAGTTAGGGTTTGGTTGGAAGAGCAGGAAGCTCAACTTCCACGAGTTGACTTTTTTTTCCCCGTTTTTTTTGTACGTGTCAGTGAACTCACCAGAGAAACATCCACAAGGCGCGGCGGCGGTGAGCGAGGGCGGCGATTTGTTGATTATTGTTATTATTATTATTATTAATCAGATTATAAAGGGAAAGGGATTATGTATTAGCAAACAGAGTACGGCGCACACTTCCTGTCTGTTCAGGCTCCGTATCCGCTCTCCTCGCTGCGACTGACCGCGAAAACACTCCTCACTGAACGTCCCAGCACTTGTTTCGTCGCCATAGTCAACAAAAAAACGTTGGTTTAATCGCGTTAAATTTGACTTTTGCTCTGTATTCGGACGCCATCGGAGGGAGAGAGAGTTGAATCCTGGTCACGTCAATCACGAATCCAGATCAGATTTACTCAGATTACCGTGCGTCCTCAGTGTTTCCTGGTCTTTTACGCGAGTCTGAACGTCTCCAGTCGAGACAAACTAAAGTCCAGCACTTGTTAATCGACAGAGATGGTGTTAAAATTTGACTCTTGTTCTGTATTCGGACGCCATCAGAGAGCGTGAAAACCCCTTTCACGTCAATCACGAATCCAGATCAGATTTACTGATACAGATTACCCTCTGTCCTCAGGCTCCTCCCACAGTCTGAACGTCTCCAGTCGAGACAAATTAAAGTCCCAGCACTTGTTTCGTCCCAATAATCGACAAAAATATTTTTTTTTTATTCGTGTTGATATTGAGTCTGTGTTTAAATGAATCCAGTCCATGTCAATCACGAATCCAGATCAGATTTACTCTGATTACCCGCTGTCCTCGGGCTCCTCCTACAGTCTGAACGTCTCCAGTCGAGACAAATTAAAGTACCAGCACTTGTTTCTTCCCAATAATCGACAAAAAATGTGTTGTTTATTCTTGTTGAATTTGATTTGACTCGCGTCAATCACGAATCCAGATCAGATTTAGCCCGCCGTCGGCTCCTCTCGCCGTCTGAACGTCTCCCGATAATCAAACGAAAAATCGTTGTTTGATCGCGTTGAATTTGAGTCGGCGTGAAAAAGAAATCGCGGTCACGTCCACTGTCCTTGGGTGTGTCCTCCGTGTTTCCTGGTGCGTTCACGATCAGTCGGTTTCACCAAAGAGGAATCGTCCTTTAACCTGATGATGATGAGGAGGAGGAGGAGGAGGAGGAGGAGGAGGAGGAGGAGGGGGAAGAACCCTGGTTGGTTTGATGTAATGATTGGTTTCTTTCGTGGGGGGGAAGTGGGTGGAGTCTGTCATTTCTGACTTCTGTCTGGGTCTTTGAACATATCACAGAATGTACAGAAACTTTTTCTTTTCTTCTTTTTTTTTGTTTTCTTTTGTTTTCGTTGACTTCCTGTACGCGCGGCCTCATTTATGTCGATGTTTTCACTCCATTCAAATAAAAAACGGAGAAGTGACGTCATCGTGGTCGTTGTCTCTTTAATCACTCGCAGCTGCTTTCAGGGGCTGAAGGACGCCGGCGGCCAATCAGAGGCCGGTGTTGGGGACGAGTTTGCTTTGTTGATGAGTGGCATTGAATTGTTGCCAGCTCCTCACTCTCGTATGTTTCTTAGCAACAGAATTACCTGCAGTTTGGGAGCGGGGGCGTTTTAAAGGCACCAAGGCCACGAGCAGCAGCAGCAGCATCGTTGTCACGACAACGGGTGTAAAAGACAATGAGGAAGAAGAGGTGAGAACACCACAGCGGAGGTGTGAGAAAAACGTAGGTCAGTGAAGGCACCGTGTGGAAAGTGTGGGTGTCAATCCAGTTTAATTACAATAGACTTCCTGTTTAAGTCCCATAATAGTAAGTCAGCAGAGTTAATAACTTTATGCAACAAGAGTGTGAAGAGCAAACACTGTGACGTGTTCATGGTTCTATGGAAAATATAGCTCCAAATTTGTTAAATGTCTTAAAGTCATACTGTGTCACTGAATCACACTTTTTTACTCTACAGTTTGAGACAAATTTCAAGTTCCCTCAAAAACTTCAAAAAAAATTGTCCAATTTTGGGCAACATAGTATAGTATGACGTTTTGGTCAAATTTTGGGCCAAAAAAAAATTCTCCAAAAAACTTTCACATTTTGGACAACATGGTATAATATGACGTTTTGTTGGACAACATAGTAAAGTATAACATTTTGGTCAAATTTTGGACCAAATTTTTTTTTAAATTTTTTTTAATCAAATTTTGGACAACATGGTATAGTATATGACGTTTTGGTAAACTTTTGGACTGAACATTTTCAGTCATACTGTCATTGAATCACACATTTTTGCTCCACAGTTTGAGACAAATTTCAAGTTAAAAGTCCCACAAAAACCATTCAACTTTGAGATGCAATAAAATCAAAAATTTTCCATAATTTATGGACAAGACTGTCTAAGTTGTGTTCAGGACATCTCTGACGACGAGCTTACTGGAAATCAGACTTTTACAAACGTAAATTTTTAGAGAATTTTCAAGTAAAAAGTCCCACATTGTGTAACGTGTCAACAAGTGTTTTGTCCACAGACATTTGTACATAAATATTAAATGTTTTATTTATATAATTAATAAAAGAGTATTCACAGAGGAACGTTCTGCACGTGTGGGTACATAAAAAAATAGAGCCACATCAAAGCAGTGTAGTAACTTTAGTTGTGCAGCAGCGCCCCCTGCTGTTACAGATGGTCGTTACCTGTGCTGGACTCTGACTTGATGTTCTCTACAGATGAAACAGAATCCGAACCAAACTCAGCTTTTAATCATGTCTACATATATTTATAATGATGAGAGTTTTTTCACAGTAATTTATTCACATTTTGGACGGCGTACTGTAGTATGACTTTTTTTGTCAAATTTTTTTTCTCCCAAAAAATTTCACATTTTAGACAACATAGACTAAATACATTTTTTAAAAAAAGAATCAAAATATCAGCTTTTGAACGACATAGTATAGTATGTCGTTTTTTTCAAATTTTGGACCACTTTTTTTTCCCCAAAAATGGTCACATTATGGACAACATAGTATAGTAGGACGTTTTTGTCAAGTTTTGGACCAAAAAAACGTTTTTCAAAAAAATGGTCAGATTTTGGACGACATAGTATAGTATGTCATTTTTTCAAATTTTGGACCAATTTTATTTTTCAAAAAATGGTCACATTATGGACGACATAGTATAGTAGGACATACTACATAGTATAGTATGACGTTTTTGTCATGTTTTGGACCAAAAAACGTTTTTCAAAAAAATTGTCCGATTTTGGACGACATAGTATAGTATGTCGTTTTTGTCAAATTTTGGACCAATTTTTTTTTCAAAAAATTGTCACATTATGGACGACATAGTACTGTAGGACGTACTACATAGTATAGTATGTCGTTTTTGTCAAATTTTGGACCAAATTTTTTTTTCCAAAAATGGTCACATTATGGACGACAGTATAGTAGGACATACTACATAGTATAGTTTGACGTTTTTGTCAAGTTTTGGACCAAAAAAACGTTTTTCAAAAAAATTTCAGATTTTGAACGACATAGTATAGTATGTCGTTTTTTTCAAATTTTGGACCACTTTTTTTTTCCCAAAAATGGTCACATTATGGACGACATAGTACTGTAGGACGTACTACATAGTATAGTATTTCGTTTTTGTCAAATTTTGGACCAATTTTTTTTTTCAATAAATGGTCACATTATGGACGATATAGTATAGTATGACGTACTACATAGTATAGTATGATGTTTTTGTCAAGTGTTGGACCAAAAAAACGTTTTTCAAAAAAATGGTCACATTATGGACGACATAGTATAGTAGGACGTACTACATAGTATAGTATGACGTTTTTGTCATGTTTTGGACCAAAAAAAGTTTTTCAAAAAAATTGTCAGATTTTGGACGACATAGTATAGTATGTCGTTTTTTTCAAATTTTGGACCAATTTTATTTTTCAAAAAATGGTCACATTATGGACAACATAGTATAGTAGGACGTTTTTGTCAAGTTTTGGACCAAAAAAACGTTTTTCAAAAAAATGGTCAGATTTTGGACGACATAGTATAGTATGTCGTTTTTTTCAAATTTTGGACCAATTTTATTTTTCAAAAAATGGTCACATTATGGACGACATAGTCTAGTAGGACATACTACATAGTATAGTTTGACGTTTTTGTCATGTTTTGGACCACAAAACGTTTTTCAAAAAAATTGTCCGATTTTGGACGACATAGTATAGTATGTCATTTTTGTCAAATTTTGGACCAATTTTTTTTTTCCAAAAATGGTCACATTATGGACGACATAGTATAGTAGGACATACTACATAGTATAGTTGGACGTTTTTGTCAAGTTTTGGACCAAAAAAACGTTTTTCAAAAAAATTTCAGATTTTGGACGACATAGTATAGTATGTCGTTTTTGTCAAATTTTGGACCAATTTTTTTTTTCAATAAATGGTCACATTATGGACGATATAGTATAGTATGACGTACTACATAGTATAGTATGATGTTTTTGTCAAGTGTTGGACCAAAAAAAGGTTTTTCAAAAAAATTGTCACATTATGGACGACATAGTATAGTAGGACGTACTACATAGTATAGTATGACGTTGTTGTCATGTTTTGGACCAAAAAAAGTTTTTCAAAAAAATTGTCAGATTTTGGACGACATAGTATAGTATGTCGTTTTTGTCAAATTTTGGACACATTTTTTTTTTCAAAAAATGGTCACATTATGGACGATATAGTATAGTATGACGTACTACATAGTATAGTATGATGTTTTTGTCAAGTGTTGGACCAAAAAAACGTTTTTCAAAAAAATGGTCACATTATGGACGACATAGTAAAGTAGGACGTACTACATAGTATAGTATGACGTTTTTGTCATGTTTTGGACCAAAAAAACGTTTTTCAAAAAGATGTTCAGATTTTGGACGACATAGTATAGTATGTCTTTTTTGTCAAATTTTGGACCAATTTTTTTTTTCAAAAAATGGTCACATTATGGACGACATAGTATGGTGGGACGTACTACATAGTATAGTATGACGTTTTTGTCATGTTTTGGACCAAAAAAAGTTTTTCAAAAAAATTGTCAGATTTTGGACGACATGGTAAAGTATGTCGTTTTTTTCAAATTTTGGACCAATTTTATTTTTCAAAAAATGGTCACATTATGGACGACATAGTATAGTAGGACATACTACATAGTATAGTATGACGTTTTTGTCATGTTTTGGACCAAAAAACGTTTTTCAAAAAAATTGTCCGATTTTGGACGACATAGTATAGTATGTCATTTTTGTCAAATTTTGGACCAATTTTTTTTTTCCAAAAATGGTCACATTATGGACGACATAGTATAGTAGGACATACTACATAGTATTGTTTGACGTTTTTGTCAAGTTTTGGACCAAAAAAACGTTTTTCAAAAAAATTTCAGATTTTGGACGACATAGTATAGTATGTCGTTTTTGTCAAATTTTGGACCAATTTTTTTTTCAAAAAATGGTCACATTATTGACGACATAGTACTGTAGGACGTACTACATAGTATAGTATGTCGTTTTTGTCAAATTTTGGACCAATTTTTTTTTTCCAAAAATGGTCACATTATGGACGACATAGTATAGTAGGACATACTACATAGTATAGTTTGACGTTTTTGTCAAGTTTTGGACCAAAAAAACGTTTTTCAAAAAAATGTCAGATTTTGGACGACATAGTATAGTATGTCGTTTTTGTCAAATTTTAGACCAATTTTTTTTTTCAATAAATGGTCACATTATGGACAACATAGTATAGTAGGACGTACTACATAGTATAGTATGATGTTTTTGTCAAGTGTTGGACCAAAAAACGTTTTTCAAAAAAATGGTCACATTATGGACGACATAGTATAGTAGGACGTACTACATAGTATAGTATGACGTTTTTGTCATGTTTTGGACCAAAAAAAGTTTTTCAAAAAAATTGTCAGATTTTGGACGACATAGTATAGTATGTCGTTTTTTTCAAATTTTGGACCAATTTTATTTTTCAAAAAATGGTCACATTATGGACAACATAGTATAGTAGGACGTTTTTGTCAAGTTTTGGACCAAAAAAACGTTTTTCAAAAAAATGGTCAGATTTTGGACGACATAGTATAGTATGTCGTTTTTTTCAAATTTTGGACCAATTTTATTTTTCAAAAAATGGTCACATTATGGACGACATAGTATAGTAGGACATACTACATAGTATAGTTTGACGTTTTTGTCATGTTTTGGACCACAAAACGTTTTTCAAAAAAATTATCCGATTTTGGACGACATAGTATAGTATGTCATTTTTGTCAAATTTTGGACCAATTTTTTTTTTCCAAAAATGGTCACATTATGGACGACATAGTATAGTAGGACATACTACATAGTATAGTTTGACGTTTTTGTCAAGTTTTGGACCAAAAAAACGTTTTTCAAAAAAATTTCAGATTTTGGACGACATTGTATAGTATGTCGTTTTTGTCAAATTTTGGACCAATTTTTTTTTTCAATAAATGGTCACATTATGGACGATATAGTATAGTATGACGTACTACATAGTATAGTATGATGTTTTTGTCAAGTGTTGGACCAAAAAAAGGTTTTTCAAAAAAATTGTCACATTATGGACGACATAGTATAGTAGGACGTACTACATAGTATAGTATGACGTTGTTGTCATGTTTTGGACCAAAAAAAGTTTTTCAAAAAAATTGTCAGATTTTGGACGACATAGTATAGTATGTCGTTTTTGTCAAATTTTGGACACATTTTTTTTTTCAATAAATGGTCACATTATGGACGATATAGTATAGTATGACGTACTACATAGTATAGTATGATGTTTTTGTCAAGTGTTGGACCAAAAAAACGTTTTTCAAAAAAATGGTCACATTATGGACGACATAGTAAAGTAGGACGTACTACATAGTATAGTATGACGTTTTTGTCATGTTTTGGACCAAAAAAACGTTTTTCAAAAAGATGTTCAGATTTTGGACGACATAGTATAGTATGTCTTTTTTGTCAAATTTTGGACCAATTTTTTTTTTCAAAAAATGGTCACATTATGGACGACATAGTATGGTGGGACGTACTACATAGTATAGTATGACGTTTTTGTCATGTTTTGGACCAAAAAAAGTTTTTCAAAAAAATTGTCAGATTTTGGACGACATAGTATAGTATGTCGTTTTTTTCAAATTTTGGACCAATTTTATTTTTCAAAAAATGGTCACATTATGGACAACATAGTATAGTAGGACGTTTTTGTCAAGTTTTGGACCAAAAAAACGTTTTTCAAAAAAATGGTCAGATTTTGGACGACATAGTATAGTATGTCGTTTTTTTCAAATTTTGGACCAATTTTATTTTTCAAAAAATGGTCACATTATGGACGACATAGTATAGTAGGACATACTACATAGTATAGTTTGACGTTTTTGTCATGTTTTGGACCACAAAACGTTTTTCAAAAAAATTATCCGATTTTGGACGACATAGTATAGTATGTCATTTTTGTCAAATTTTGGACCAATTTTTTTTTTCCAAAAATGGTCACATTATGGACGACATAGTATAGTAGGACATACTACATAGTATAGTTTGACGTTTTTGTCAAGTTTTGGACCAAAAAAACGTTTTTCAAAAAAATTTCAGATTTTGGACGACATAGTATAGTATGTTGTTTTTGTCAAATTTTGGACCAATTTTTTTTTTCCAAAAATGGTCACATTATGGACGACATAGTATAGTAGGACATACTACATAGTATAGTTTGACGTTTTTGTCAAGTTTTGGACCAAAAAAACGTTTTTCAAAAAAATTTCAGATTTTGGACGACATAGTATAGTATGTCGTTTTTGTCAAATTTTGGACCAATTTTTTTTTTCAATAAATGGTCACATTATGGACGATATAGTATAGTATGACGTACTACATAGTATAGTATGATGTTTTTGTCAAGTGTTGGACCAAAAAAAGGTTTTTCAAAAAAATTGTCACATTATGGACGACATAGTATAGTAGGACGTACTACATAGTATAGTATGACGTTGTTGTCATGTTTTGGACCAAAAAAAGTTTTTCAAAAAAATTGTCAGATTTTGGACGACATAGTATAGTATGTCGTTTTTGTCAAATTTTGGACACATTTTTTTTTTCAATAAATGGTCACATTATGGACGATATAGTATAGTATGACGTACTACATAGTATAGTATGATGTTTTTGTCAAGTGTTGGACCAAAAAAACGTTTTTCAAAAAAATGGTCACATTATGGACGACATAGTAAAGTAGGACGTACTACATAGTATAGTATGACGTTTTTGTCATGTTTTGGACCAAAAAAACGTTTTTCAAAAAGATGTTCAGATTTTGGACGACATAGTATAGTATGTCTTTTTTGTCAAATTTTGGACCAATTTTTTTTTTCAAAAAATGGTCACATTATGGACGACATAGTATGGTGGGACGTACTACATAGTATAGTATGACGTTTTTGTCATGTTTTGGACCAAAAAAAGTTTTTCAAAAAAATTGTCAGATTTTGGACGACATAGTAAAGTATGTCGTTTTTTTCAAATTTTGGACCAATTTTATTTTTCAAAAAATGGTCACATTATGGACAACATAGTATAGTAGGACGTTTTTGTCAAGTTTTGGACCAAAAAAACGTTTTTCAAAAAAATGGTCACATTATGGACGACATAGTAAAGTAGGACGTACTACATAGTATAGTATGACGTTTTTGTCATGTTTTGGACCAAAAAAACGTTTTTCAAAAAGATGTTCAGATTTTGGACGACATAGTATAGTATGTCTTTTTTGTCAAATTTTGGACCAATTTCTTTTTTTCAAAAAATGGTCACATTATGGACGACATAGTATGGTGGGACGTACTACATAGTATAGTATGACGTTTTTGTCATGTTTTGGACCAAAAAAAGTTTTTCAAAAAAATTGTCAGATTTTGGACGACATAGTAAAGTATGTCGTTTTTTTCAAATTTTGGACCAATTTTATTTTTCAAAAAATGGTCACATTATGGACAACATAGTATAGTAGGACGTTTTTGTCAAGTTTTGGACCAAAAAAACGTTTTTCAAAAAAATGGTCAGATTTTGGACGACATAGTATAGTATGTCGTTTTTTTCAAATTTTGGACCAATTTTATTTTTCAAAAAATGGTCACATTATGGACGACATAGTATAGTAGGACATACTACATAGTATAGTATGACGTTTTTGTCATGTTTTGGACCAAAAAACGTTTTTCAAAAAGTTGTCCGATTTTGGACGACATAGTATAGTATGTCATTTTTGTCAAATTTTGGACCAATTTTTTTTTTCCAAAAATGGTCACATTATGGACGACATAGTACTGTAGGACGTACTACATAGTATAGTATGTCGTTTTTGTCAAATTTTGGACCAATTTTTTTTTGTCCAAAAATGGTCACATTATGGACGACATAGTAGGACATACTACATAGTATAGTTTGACGTTTTTGTCAAGTTTTGGACCAAAAAAACGTTTTTCAAAAAAATGTCAGATTTTGGACGACATAGTATAGTATGTCGTTTTTGTCAAATTTTGGACCAATTTTTTTTTTCCAAAAATGGTCACATTATGGACGACATAGTATAGTAGGACATACTACATAGTATAGTTTGACGTTTTTGTCAAGTTTTGGACCAAAAAAACGTTTTTCAAAAAAATTTCAGATTTTGGACGACATAGTATAGTATGTCGTTTTTGTCAAATTTTGGACCAATTTTTTTTTTCAATAAATGGTCACATTATGGACGATATAGTATAGTATGACGTACTACATAGTATAGTATGATGTTTTTGTCAAGTGTTGGACCAAAAAAAGGTTTTTCAAAAAAATTGTCACATTATGGACGACATAGTATAGTAGGACGTACTACATAGTATAGTATGACGTTGTTGTCATGTTTTGGACCAAAAAAAGTTTTTCAAAAAAATTGTCAGATTTTGGACGACATAGTATAGTATGTCGTTTTTGTCAAATTTTGGACACATTTTTTTTTTCAAAAAATGGTCACATTATGGACGATATAGTATAGTATGACGTACTACATAGTATAGTATGATGTTTTTGTCAAGTGTTGGACCAAAAAAACGTGTTTCAAAAAAATGGTCACATTATGGACGACATAGTATAGTAGGACGTACTACATAGTATAGTATGACGTTTTTGTCATGTTTTGGACCAAAAAAAGTTTTTCAAAAAAATTGTCCGATTTTGGACGACATAGTATAGTATGTCGTTTTTGTGAAATTTTGGACCAATTTTTTTTTCAAGAATTGGTCACATTATGGACGACGTAGTGTATTATGACGTACTACATAGTATATTATTACGTTTTTCAATTTTTTTTTCAGATTTTGGACGACATAGTATAGTATGTCGTTTTTGTCAAATTTTGGACACATTTTTTTTTTCAAAAAATGGTCACATTATGGACGATATAGTATAGTATGACGTATTACATAGTATCGTATGATGTTTTTCTCAAGTTTTGGACCAAAAAAACGTTTTCAAAAAATGGTCAGATTTTGGACAACATAGTATAGTATGTCGTTTTTGTCAAATTTTGGACCAATTTTCTTTTTTCAAAAAATGGTCACATTATGGACGACATAGTATAGTAGGAAGTACTACATAGTATAGTATGACGTTTATGTCAAGTTTTGGACCAAAAAACGTTTTTCAAAAAGTTGTCCGATTTTGGACGACATAGTATAGTATGTCATTTTTGTCAAATTTTGGACCAATTTTTTTTTTCCAAAAATGGTCACATTATGGACGACATAGTATAGCAGGACATACTACATAGTATAGTTTGACGTTTTTGTCAAGTTTTGGACCAAAAAAACGTTTTTCAAAAAAATTTCAGATTTTGGACGACATAGTATAGTATGTCGTTTTTGTCAAATTTTGGACCAATTTTTTTTTTCCAAAAATGGTCACATTATGGACGACATAGTATAGTAGGACATACTACATAGTATAGTTTGACGTTTTTGTCATGTTTTGGACCAAAAAAACGTTTTTCAAAAAAATGTCAGATTTTGGACGACATAGTATAGTATGTCGTTTTTGTCAAATTTTGGACCAATTTTTCTTTCAATAAATGGTCACATTATGGACGACATAGTATAGTAGGACGTATTACATAGTATAGTATGATGTTTTTCTCAAGTTTTGGAACAAAAAAACGTTTTCAAAAAAATGGTCAGATTTTGGACGACATAGTATTGTATGTTGTTTTTGTCAAATTTTGGACACATTTTTTTCTACAAGAAATGGTCACATTATGGACGACATAGTGTAGTATGACGTACTACATAGTATAGTATGATGTTTTTGTCAAGTTTTGGACCAAAAAAAGTTTTTCCAAAAAATGTCAGATTTTGGACGACATAGTATAGTATGTCGTTTTTGTCAAATTTTGGACCAATTTTTTTTTCAATAAATGGTCACATTATGGACGATATAGTATAGTATGATGTACTACATAGTATAGTATGATGTTTTTGTCAAGTGTTGGACCAAAAAAACGTGTTTCAAAAAAATGGTCACATTATGGACGACATAGTATAGTAGGACGTACTACATAGTATAGTATGACGTTTTTGTCATGTTTTGGACCAAAAAAAGTTTTTCAAAAAAATTGTCAGATTTTGGACGACATAGTATAGTATGTCGTTTTTGTCAAATTTTGGACACATTTCTTTTTTCAAAAAATGGTCACATTATGGACGATATAGTATAGTATGACGTACTACATAGTATAGTATGATGTTTTTGTCAAGTGTTGGACCAAAAAAACGTTTTTCAAAAAAATGGTCACATTATGGACGACATAGTAAAGTAGGACGTACTACATAGTATAGTATGACGTTTTTGTCATGTTTTGGACCAAAAAAAGTTTTTCAAAAAAATTGTCAGATTTTGGACGACATAGTATAGTATGTCGTTTTTGTGAAATTTTGGACCAATTTTTCTTTCAATAAATGGTCACATTATGGACGACATAGTATAGTAGGACGTATTACATAGTATAGTATGATGTTTTTCTCAAGTTTTGGACCAAAAAAACGTTTTCCAAAAAAATGGTCAGATTTTGGACAACATAGTATAGTATGTCGTTTTTGTCAAATTTTGGACCAATTTTCTTTTTTCAAAAAATGGTCACATTATGGACGACATAGTATAGTAGGAAGTACTACATAGTATAGTATGACGTTTATGTCAAGTTTTGGACCAAAAAAAGTTTTTCAAAAAAATTGTCAGATTTTGGACGACATAGTATAGTATGTCGTTTTTGTGAAATTTTGGACCAATTTTTCTTTCAATAAATGGTCACATTATGGACGACATAGTATAGTAGGACGTATTACATAGTATAGTATGATGTTTTTCTCAAGTTTTGGACCAAAAAAACGTTTTCAAAAAAATGGTCAGATTTTGGACAACAAAGTATAGTATGTCGTTTTTGTCAAATTTTGGACCAATTTTCTTTTTTCAAAAAATGGTCACATTATGGACGACATAGTATAGTAGGAAATACTACATAGTATAGTATGACGTTTATGTCAAGTTTTGGACCAAAAAAACGTTTTCCAAAAAGAATTTCAGATTTTGGACGACATAGTATAGTATGTCGTTTTTGTCAAATTTTGGACACATTTTTTTTTTTCAAGAATTGGTCACATTATGGACGACGTAGTGTATTATGACGTACTACATAGTATATTATTACGTTTTTCAATTTTTTTTTCAGATTTTGGACGACATAGTATAGTATGTCGTTTTTGTCAAATTTTGGACACATTTTTTTTTTCAAAAAATGGTCACATTATGGACGATATAGTATAGTATGACGTATTACATAGTATCGTATGATGTTTTTCTCAAGTTTTGGACCAAAAAAACGTTTTCAAAAAATGGTCAGATTTTGGACAACATAGTATATAGTATGTCGTCTTTGTCAAATTTTGGACCAATTTTCTTTTTTCAAAATATGGTCACATTATGGACGACATAGTATAGTAGGACGTACTACATAGTATAGTATGATGTTTTTGTCAAGTTTTGGACCAAAAAAACGTTTCTCAAAAAAATGGTCAGATTTTGGACGACATAGTATAGTATGTTGTTTTTGTCAAATTTTGGACACATTTTTTTCTTCAAGAAATGGTCACATTATGGACGACATAGTGTAGTATGACGTACTACATAGTATAGTATGATGTTTTTGTCAAGTTTTGGACCAAAAAAACGTTTTTCAAAAAAATTGTCAGATTTTGGACGACATAGTATATAGTATGTCGTTTTTGTCAAATTTTGGACCAATTTTCTTTTTTCAAAAAATGGTCACATTATGGACGACATAGTATAGTATGACGTTTATGTCAAGTTTTGGACCAAAAAAACGTTTTTCAAAAAAATGGTCAGATTTTGGACGACATAGTATAGTATGTCGTTTTTGTCAAATTTTGGACACATTTTTTTCTTCAAGAAATGGTCACATTATGGACGACATAGTGTAGTATGACGTACTACATAGTATAGTATGATGTTTTTGTCAAGTTTTGGACCAAAAAAAGTTTTTCAAAAAAATTGTCAGATTTTGGACGACATAGTATAGTATGTCGTTTTTGTCAAATTTTGGACCAAATTTTTTTTCAATAAATGGTCACATTATGGACGACATAGTAAAGTCGGACGTTTTACATAGTATAGTATGATGTTTTTCTCAAGTTTTGGACCAAAAAAACTTGAGAATGTTTCAAAGCAATTTAGGGCCATATTTTAATGATAATTTATTCAACGTGTGTGTTTGTGTGTGTGTGAGTGACCGTGGACCGCAGTGAACGTCTCCCAAGAAACGATGAAGAGAAAACAAAGGACTTGATATTTTCTGGTTTATTTCCTTCCATTGTGTGACAGAAACAGAAAGTGGAGCGATGGCGTGAAGGCGCCGTCACCAGAACGAAGCAGATACAGACGTTACCATGTCGATTAGTACAAACTACTCCTTTAATGTCTGCATGATGTTAGTGGTGGTGAGTTAACGAGAGGGACGATGTCATCGGTGAGGTCATTAAATGAAAAAAACAACAACAACAACAACAACTGTACAGCCGAAACATTATTTTCAGAACAAGAGCACAGCTCAGAGCAGCGGACAAACATGAGTCAGCAAAAAAATGACAATGGAATAAATAAAATGGCTTCACGTGATCAATACGTTCGATTAATAGATGACATCATCACATCTGGTGTCATGGAGCTGGTTTACTGATGTCATAAATAGGAATGTGTTAAATTTCACATTAAAGGTTGAAATTAAAAGTTGTTTTTTCTTCATTTAAACTTTAAAAAGTCATCGTACAGTTAGACTTTTATTGTAAAATTACATTTTTTTTTTTTATAGTCACGACGAACCTTCGAATAATTACCTAAACTTAGTTAATAAGTTTGGTTTTGAGAACACCGGCGTGCAGTTCACCAAGTGACCTCTGGGGCAGCGACGCTGACGAAGATCAGTTTAGTGATAATGTTAATAATGGTTAAAAAATAATAATGAAGAAAATCTCGGCGCGCTGCTTCGTCCTGTGATGACATCACGGTTTAATTTGTGGCGTGAACCAATGAGAGCGCTCCATTCTCGGCGCGTTCGCCTTGTGATCTGATTGGTCGCTTGTGAACCATCTCCATGACAACTGAACAGCTACTCGCATCATCACGTCGCAGGTTTGAATGAGGAACACAGATGATGATGATGATGATGATGATGATGATGATGATGATGTGACGCAAGTGACTGAAGCGGTGGTGATTATAAGTGCAGCACAGCATGTGTGTGTGTGTGTGTGTGTTAGTTAGCGCTACACCTTCTTTCTTCGCTAACAAAAGGAATCGCTCTCATCCTCCGGGGGGGGAGGAGCCAGCTCACATCCACGGATGTGATTGGTTAGTATTGTTGATTTCTGCTGTTATGGCCTCATTCTTCTTCGTCTTCTTCTTCTTCTTCTTCCTCTGACGTTGGTCAAGTATCGGCGGTCGATGACGTCACTTCCTGTTAGAAAAGTGAGACTTTCTTCTTCAGTTCCATTCGTTTCCACAGAGAGAGACGGTCGAACTCAGCCATCTGCATCCCGAAGAGATGCTCAAAGTCCTCAGGAGTCAGGTGTCTCTGGGAGGAGGAGAGAGGGAGGAGGAAGAGGAGGAGCAGGAGGAAGAGAGGGAGGAGGAAGTCAAGGAGGAGGAGAAGAAGAAGGAAGAGGCAATAATAAACAGGAGGAAGACAATAAGAAAGAGGAGGTGGAGGAACAAGAGGAGAGTGGGAAGGACGAATGAGAGGAGGAGAGGGAGGAGGAAGAAGAGGAGAGAGAGGATGAGGAGGAAGAAGAGGAGAGAGAGGGAGCAGGAAGAAGAGGAGAGAGAGGAGGAGGAAGGAGAGGAGGAGGAGAAGAAGGAAGATGCAATAACAAACAAGAGGAAGACAAAAAGAGGAGGAAAAGAAGATGGAGAAGATGGGGAGGAGGAAAAGGAAGAAGGAGAGGAGGAGAAGAGGGAAGAGGACAATAATAAGGAGGAGGAGAGGAGAAGACAGAATGACGGGAGGAGTGGGAGCAGGAGGAAGAGGAGAAAAAAGAGGAAGGAGAGGAGGAGAAGACAGAAGAAGACAATAATAAAGAGGAGGAGGAGAATAGGAGAAAGAAGAATGAGAGGAGGAGTGGGAGGAGAAGATGGAAGAAGACAATAATAAAGAGGAGGAGAAGGAAGAATGACAGGAGGAGTGGGAGCAGGAGGAAGAGGAGAAGAGGGAGGAAGACAATAAGAAAGAGTAGGAGGAGGAGAGTGGGAAGGAAGAATGACAGGAGGAGAGGAAAAAGGACCAGAAAGAGGAGGAAGTGAATAGGTTGAGGATGGGGAGGAGGAAACGGAAGAAGGAGAGGAGGAGAAGACGGAAAAAGACAATAATAAAGAAGAGGAGGAGAAGGAAGAATGAGAGGAGTGGAAGCAGGAGGAAGAGGAGAAGAGGAGAAGGAAGAATGAGAGGAGAAGAGGGAGGACGACAATAAGAAGGAGGAGGAGGAAGAAGAGCAGGAGGAGAGGAGGAGAAGAAAGAGAAAGACAAATAGAAAGAGGAGAAGGAGGTGGGTGAGTTTTTCCTCTATGAGCTCTGATTTAAAGTGAGTGTGCGAATCAGTGTCAGAGTGAGACATCACTGTTTTACTACACTCTCTGACCTCCCTCTGTTACTCACCTCCAGTCGAGTGCGGTCGACTCCTGGCGGCAGCTTACAGCGCCCCCTGTGGGTCACAATCAGTGCTTCATAGGGATAAATCTGAGAGAGAAAGAAACAAGAAGAAGCCATTAACTAATCATCCTCCTCCTCGTCGTCCTAATCATTAATCATTAATCATTAATATTATTGATCAGATGCAGATACCTTCTGCTCCAGGATACTGGGCAGAGAGTTTCCTCTGTCCATCCTCTCTCTGCGAGTGTCTCCGTTCTACACAAACAACACAAACAACACAAACAACACATGAAGACACAGGAAGTAGGCGGAGACACGCACACGCTGACTCAGCAGAAACATGTGTGCTTACCTGGGCAGCTGTGAAACCATGACGACGGGAAGGTGAGGCGATGATGTCGCAACAGGAACAGGAAGAAGAAAGAAAACAAGATGGAGGCTTTGACTTTGAAAAGTTACTAGCCTTAACTAGTAACTACCGAAATATATAGCCAGTAACTGATTAAAACTAGAGGATGATGGGAAATGTGTTACCTGCGCGAACTTTCTCCGCTTCTGTAGAAAACTCCGCAGACTGCATCTGCAAAAACATGACATCATCATTTTCAATCATTTCTGCTGAGTCATGATCATGAATCCCTGAGCTGAGCTGAGTCATCACTTACTCTGGTCAAACCCGGGCTCGAGTGAGTCGGAGACTTGGACACACTCGCCGACAAACCTGTGGGTGAGAAGAAGAAAAACCTGCCGAGTCATGATCGTTCTGTTGAAGTCATCACCTGAGACGTGATGTTAGTGACGCGGCGTTTTTCTCACTCGTGTGCATGTGTGTTCTGTCAGGCAGTGACTGTGTCTTTCTCCTGAAGTGAACGCCTTTCTCCTTCTCCTCCTTCTCCTCCTTCAGGATCAGACGACCCAGGTTTGACTTGATCTGGAGCCAAGATACAGATGTTTGTTAGCACAGGTGATACAGATGTTTGTTAGCACAGGTGATACAGATGTTTGTTAGCACAGGTGATACAGATGTTTGTTTTACAGGTGATACAGATGTTTGTTTTACAGGTGATACAGATGTTTGTTTTACAGGTGATACAGATGTTTGTTTTACAGGTAAGACAGATGTTTGTTTTATAGGTGATACAGATGTTTGTTTTATAGGTGATACAGATGTTTGGTTTGGTTTACATATGATACAGATGTTTGGTTTTACAGGTAATACAGATGTTTGTTTTACAGGTGATACAGATGTTGGTTTTATAGGTGATACAGATGTTTGGTTTGGTTTACATATGATACAGATGTTTGTTTTATAGGTGATACAGATGTTTGTTTTATAGGTGATACAGATGTTTGGTTTGGTTTACATATGATACAGATGTTTGGTTTTACAGGTAATACAGATGTTTGTTTTTACAGGTGATACAGATGTTTGTTTTTACAGGTGATACAGATGTTTGTTTTGGTTTTACAGGTGATACAGATGTTTGTTTTCGTTTTTACAGATGTTTGGTCTGGTTTTACAGGTGATCCAGATGTTTGTTTTTACAGGTGATACAGATGTTTGTTTTGTTGTTAAAGGCGATACAGATGTTTGGTTTGGTTTTACAGGTGATACAGATGTTTGTTTTGTTGTTGTTACAGGTGATACAGATGTTTGTTTTTACAGGTGATACAGATGTTTGTTTTGTTGTTGTTACAGGTGATACAGATGTTTGTTTTTACAGGTGATACAGATGTTTGTTTTCGTTTTTACAGATGTTTGGTCTGGTTTTACAGGTGATCCAGATGTTTGTTTTTACAGGTGATGCAGATGTTAGTTTTGTTGTTACGGGTGATACAGATGTTTGTTTTGTTGTTAAAGGCGATACAGATGTTTGTTTTGTTGTTAAAGGTGATACAGATGTTTGGTTTGGTTTTACAGGTGATACAGATGTTTGTTTTGTTGTTGTTACAGGTGATACAGATGTTTGTTTTTTACAGGTGATACAGATGTTTGTTTTGTTGTTGTTACAGGTGATACAGATGTTTGTTTTGTTGTTGTTACGGGTGATACAGATGTTTGTTTTGTTGTTGTTACGGGTGATACAGATGTTTGGTTTGTTGTTGTTACAGGTGATACAGATGTTTGTTTTCACACTCACCTTCTCCAGCTCTTGCTCCTGCAGAGTCTTGGCTTCTTCTGTCAGATCCTCAAACTCATCTTCCTCCTGCAGCTTCTTCTTCCTCCACTCGATCTCTGTGAGATCAGACGTGAAGTCACTACAGTACTGTGATTGTGTGTGTGTGTGTGTGTGTGTGTGTGTGTGTGTGTGCGCGTGTGTGTGCGTGTTACCCATGGCAGCCAGTGAGGGCGGGCAGGGCCAGTACTCTGTCTCAATCTTGGACGGCTGATTGGGATCGGGCGGCTGCGCTGCGGGGAACTTTGCCGAGCTGATGACTCCGCCCCCTTCCGGCAGTTTGCCCGCATCTGCAGAGACGCACAAACAGGAAGTGACCTCAGCGATGAAACTTCATCGATGACACAGCAAAAAAACAGTGATATATATATAAACGGCAGGTGGAGAACTCACCGTGTTTGTAGATGGGAGGTTTCCTGTAGATGTTGGCACCATTTTCTGGGGGGAAAAATCATCTGTGTTACATTCAGTGTGAACACTTGATTATAATAATTTAATCCCATATGTGTGTGTGTGTGTGTGTGTGTGTGTGTGTGTGTGTGTGTGTGTGTGTGTGTGTGTTCTTGTACTTGCAGCATACTGAGGACCAGTGAGGGTTTTTAACCAACAAAGTGAGGTCATTTTTACAGAGTGAGGACATTTTGGCTGGTCCTCACTTTGTTTTCATTGAAATCACTTCCTTAGGCTGATATAACATGCTATAGTCAATTTGTCCAAAACCTGGACCAAAAACTTTGGGTAGAATTTTGGACCAAACATTTTGGGTAAAAAATTTTTTTTCGAATTTTGGACGTCAGAATAGTTTGACGTTTTTGTCAAATTTTGGGCCACAATTTTTGGGTATTTTTTTTTTTTTTTTTAATTTTGGGTACATTTTTTTACCCAAAACCCAAAATTTTACATGACCTAGTATGGTATGAGGTTTTGGACCCAAAATTTTGGGTCAAATTTTTTTTTCTAATTTTGGATGACGTAGTATAGTACGAGGTTTTTTGTCAAATTTTGGACCAACAACTTTGGGTCAAATTTTGGACCAAACATTTTGGGTCAAATTTTTTTTTCAAAATTTTGGACGCCAGTATAGTTTGACGTTTTTGTCAAATTTTGGGCCAACATTTTTGGGTAATTTTTTTTTTTTAATTTTGGGTCAATTTTTTTTTTCAAATTTTGGATGACGTGGTATAGTATGATGTTTTTGTAAAATTTTGGACCAAAAATAAAATAAAAAATGAAAAAGTTTTCCAGCCCTTTTTGCTCTGGGGCTCCACCTGCAGACATTTTATGGTACTGCAACCAGTAGTTCTATATAGATGTCATTCGTGAAGTAGATATTTGTAATTGTGTTGATTTATAAAGTGGAAATGCTGGTCCTCACTTTGTCAGCAACCCGGTCCTCAGTATGCAGCAAGTACAAGAATGTGTGTGTGTGTGTGTGTGTGTGGATTACCTGGTCGGTGAAAATGCTGCAGGCTGGTGCTGATCTTGCGTCCTGTGTTAAGCTGCAGTGAAGATCCTCCAGGTGAACCGCTGTCACTCTCTGCCCTGCGACCTTTCACCTGAAACACACACACACACACACACACACACACACACACACACACACACACACACACACACACACACACACACACACACACACACACACACACACAAGAGAAAAAGAGTTAGTATTATGGTCTGTATACTAATTACAGACCATGAAATATTCACGCGCTGCAACATGGGGTTAAGTGTCTTGTTCAAGGAGCTGGGAATTGAACCCACAACCTTACTGTTGAAAGACAACTCGCCCTACCGCTGATCAACCATGATACCATATCAGAAAATGACTTTTGATACTTATGTCTTATACTTTAAGACTTTAACTTAAATAATATTACCAAAAAGTGACTTCAACTTCTACCAAAGTAATATTCTGGTACACATTCGTACTTTTAATCCCTTTAATAAGACACTTTATACAAGACTGGTATAAATCAGACATGAAAACCGAGCGCCAGACAGTGAATTTCCATGTTTTGCAGAGAAAAGAAGTCGTCGTAAATCAAGTAAATTAAATCTACAGAGGGAATGAACGTCCCTTGAAGGACATTTGGGTGAATCTGAATCTGTCCCTGAATCATCGACTGGATACTGACGCGACCGCAGCATCACGACAGAGACGCGTTCTGTTCTCCCAGAGCTGCGGCCGGAAATGTCAAATGTCTTCGCGAGACAAAGCCGCGACTGAAAGCCCCGGCGGCCTGAGACGACGGCCATGGAGGCGTCGGTCAAATTGTTGTTGTTGTTTTGAATCTTAGGATGTGAGTCAGAGTCGGAGTGATGCAACGAACAGCAACAAAGATTCATCTACGATCAGAAATGTGAGGCAGACGGAGAGACTCTTACCTCGGGAGACATGGTCGGAGACATGGTGGGAGGAGAGAGGGATCGCTGCACGACACATAAACACAATCACAACGCGTTAAAAGAAAAAGAAAAGGCATTAGAATCACTGTAATCGCTAACCGCATCAACAAAAACAGCTATATAAAGTTTTCAGGATAATCGGTAGTCTTAAAGTGATAGATCGGGTCTTTATCTCGCTCTTAGACGACGTTTTTTTCTGACAGTTTGTTTATGTAAATTCTCCCACGCCAAAGTCCACAGAGAAAATCAGCGATTTTATTTCACAGAGACACAGGAGCTGCTGGTCTACTGTAGTCTCGTTTGACAGGTTTGTGTCACTGATGAACGAGAAACACCAAAGTCACATAATAACACTTTTCAACTTAGTGACGGAGGCAGCGGTGGTGATGTAAAATCACCACCACTGTGTGTGCTGATGTAAAATCACTACTTTTTTTTCTATGGGATTTGGTGCAGGGGAGCAAGTAGTTTACACAGGGACAAAAAAAACAACAACTTTAAAGGTGCCATATGTAAGAATGTGGCCAAAAACGGTTACTACAAATTCAAAATTCGTTTTCTGACGTAACTGGCAACCCGTGGTTGCTCTGCAGCTGAGACTCTACTGACTGCAATGATTGGTAGATGGCGGCAAGTGGCGCCACATGCAAAAACATGATTTCAAAACATAAACATGATTTGCAGTCTGCAAAATATTTTTTTTAATGCAAATATTTTGTCTGTACTGTTGTTGTTGTTGGTGAGTTCAGTTTGTTATATCAACATTATTCCTGAGTCTCTGTGACATATTAGGAGGATTTTTATGGCCAGTTACTTTAGATTTATTACATAATGCACCTTTTAAAGTTAAAGTATTTTCTTAGCATTATAGACTTAAGTTGACATAGATCACCTCTCTGCGCGGAGGGTCGAGCGGTGAGAAGGTCAGGTGTGGTTGGTAGGTCATCAGGTCGGGTCGCTCCACCTGCAGGATGGCTTTATCTCTGGGGAGAGCTGCCAGGTCTCTGTAGCCCACTACCTCGTCATTAACCCGGGCCTAAACACACACACACACATACAAACACACACACACACACATACAAACACACACACACACACACACACACACACACACACTGACAGGTTAGTGTGTGCACAGACTTATAATATAAGGTTTTTGTCAGTGTAGCTGTAAGTTTACCACGATGCTAGTAGCAGGTGACCCTGGGGCACTCGGGCCCCTGGAGGACGGCAGGTTAACCGGGGTTAACCGTCCCTCCACCTGCGGGAGAGTCAACACAAATAATTACAACTAGAAGGTTTTATTACAGCAACAACAACAGATAACTGTGTATGATAAATGTCACACAAACATGTTTATTTTCAAACCATTATACCAAAAAATAATTGCACCTAAACCTCAATGTAAGCTGTAAAATATGCTACTGCTACTACTATGCTAAGCAGCCAAATTGGTAATCCTTAAATAAATGAACCCTCATTAAGTTGTGAAAAGAAAACCCTGCGGCTCGACCTGATTAACTCGATTAGCGCTAACTGAGCTAAAGTAAGATTAGCTTGCGATATTGTGTTCGTAGGCCAAGAAAGTGTTATAAGCAGATTAAATAAAACACACATTTCTTTTTCATTTTAAACACAATGAGATCCTTAAGCTTGCACTTTAAACACGTTAGCTTGCTGAACGCAGTTTATTAAGTTACCCTACAGTAAAGAAAAGTATTTTTTATTTCCAATTTTAAGCACAGCTAGCTTTAAGTTGTGTATACTTACACAGTACTTGCTGCATACACTAGTAGAAAGTATTGGAAATATTTGTATTTGTCTTTTAGAGTAAAGCTAGCTTAGCTAGTGTGCTGTTCAAAATTAAAGCTCGCTACATAGCATAATTGGTTTGATTTGTTTGTTTTTAATGTCTTTTTTTTTAGTAAGCTAACATAGGTATTAGCTAAAATACAACATTTAAAGAATAATAACCTAATTTTGAATGGGATGTTGTTGAAAATACTATTTCCACTGTATAATCAGTTGGTTTAGAGCCAAACTAAAATAACTTGGATGTGTTTAGCGTTAGCTAACATGCTGTTTTACTGTGTCAGCTTGTTCTGATTGTGTTGAATCTGATGACTCATGTTTCTTGTGATAAAAACACACTGTTCCTGCACCTGTTAGTGTTTTTATATACACTCGTCCCTTCCCCCAACAGTCATTAATAACGTCTGCATGATAGGAGTATTGATTACCTTCTGCATGGCTGGAGAGAAACTTCTCTCTTTTCAGTTTTTAACCAGCTGGAGGGAAACAAAGAGGCAGAGAGAGCAGGAGTAATGCATTAGACATTAGATTTCATCACAGGACAATAACATAAACATCGGTTTTATCTCGACAACAACAATCTAAACTCTTCCTCCGCAGACGTTTGACCTCAAAAATCCAAGTGAAAAAGAGACAACAGCGGACAACAAGCTGAGTTTCAGCGGTTTCCTGCACTTTGACGTCTTAAACACTGTAAACACAGCTGTGACACCAACAGACAGGCTAAGCTAACAACGCCAAACAAACACTGTCCAAAGTTAGCAGCCGGCCTACTCCAGTGTGTTTTCAGCTTTATTATATATATATATATATATATATATATATATATATATATATATATATATATATATATATATATATATATATATATATATATATCACAATATTGACAGGTTAATGTATATTCCATTAAAGGCGCCAAAATAAAATAATGCTTCGACAAGAGAGTGGATGTTGAAAACACAATAGACCTGTAACTGTCTAACATACAGAACCATGTTGTTTCTGTAAAACAGGCTTTTAAGTATTGAGAGTTGCTTCATGAGGGGGAATCACCAGATACACCGCAATACGATATTATCACGATATTTAAGTCACAGTACGATATTATCAAGATATTTAAGTCACAATACGATATTATCACAATATATGTAAGTCAAGATACAATATCACGATATTTAAGTCACAACACTATCACAGTATTTAAGTCACGATACGATAATATCACAATATTTAAGTCATGATACATTATTATCACAATATTTAATTCACAATCCAACATTATCACGATATTTAAGTCACAATCCGATATTATCATGATACAATATCACGATATTTAAGTCACAATACTATCACAGTATTTAAGTCACATACGATATTATCACAGCATTTACAGCATTTAAGTCATGATACAATATTATCACAATATTTAAGTCATGATACAATATTATCACAACATTTATTTCACAATCGGATATTATCACAATATCTGTAAGTCATGATACAATATTATCACGATATTTAAGTCACAATCTGATATAATCACGATATTTAAGTCACGATACGATATTATCACAATATATGTAAGTCATGATACAATATTATAACGATATTTAAGTCATGATACGATATCACGATATTTAAGTCACGATACGATAAATCACAATATATGTAAGTCATGACACAATATTATCATGATATTTAAGTCATGATACAATATTATCAAGATATTTAATTCACAGTTGGACATTATCACGATATTTAAGTCACAATCCGATATTATCACAATATTTAAGTCACAATCCGATAATAACACAATATATTCTGTCAATTGACTTCATTATGGTAATCCACAATACGTTTGTTTATTTGTAACATCATAAAAAAACATATATATAACTGCAATATTTCACTGTATCTGTATTTTTCCCTCGATTCTGATTAGTATCATCTCTGTAGCGCACCATAGCCCCACTCACCCCCACTCACCCCCTACGAAATATGACAAGTGGGTTTTTATGTTGACAAATATTAAGCTGTCAGACACTTTCAGTGAAATATAGGCGACAGTATTTCTCTGTGAAAGCATGACACAGCAGAAAATGAAGTATACCTAAAATGACTTTCCGTGATGTTTCTGCAGTAAAAACGAAATCAGAGACGTTTTTTCTTTTTCTTTTTTTAGAACCAAATAAACCCAACAAACTCTGGTCTGAAAATATGATTGTTTTTCAGACACAGAGACGTTCGTCCCTCGAGGAGACGAAAGGGACAAGGAGACCGAGTGTAAAACAAGCCTGAGAATCAGATTCAGACTGAGCTGTTACCAGAGTCTCCTCTGGGAGTGGATGGTGGAGGTGTGTGTGTGTGTGTGTGTGTGTGTGTGTGTGTGTGTGTGTGTGTGTATGGGGGGGTCACAGGAAAGGTACCTAAACAACATTAGAGGCTCAGTTCGAGGATATCCTCCACCAAAAAGAACTCCACTTCCTCTGAACCTCCTCCAACATCTTTCATCTGCTTCACCCTCCCTCCTCTTCCTCCTCCAATCCCACCCATCGTCTTCCTCTCCCCTCCCTCTCTCTCTCTCTCTCCTGTTTATCAGCTCGCCCAGCCGGGCCGACGCCCAGCACAGTCGCCGACGGTTACTGCTGTGGTTACACTCCTCCCTCCAGAGAATCAACAAAACACAGACAGCAGCTCCTCACCTTACCCTCCCTCTCTCATCGCGTCTAACTCCCCTAAAAGCGTCCTCGACGTCACCTCCAAAATCTCACTTTAATAAAAAAACACTGGAAACAAACTCCTCAAATCGTCCAGTTAGCCTAGATTAGCTCACATACTGGAAACGGGAAAATTAGCTTAGCTTAGCTTAGCTTCGTCCAAAGGCAACAACATAAACATCCACCTGCACCTCTGAAGCCGACAGATTAATGCGTCCGATTCAGGATTCTCTGAGGAGAAAACCCTCTAATCCTATTAGCGCCGCTAAGTGTTTTCTTTAGAAAACAAAGCTAGTCATCGCGGATAAACCTGAATGGTGCTGATAAGCTACGATAGCTGCTTATAACCATCTTCTCTGTCCTGGTTTCCACTCAGATCTGTTTCAGTGTGATTTAACCAGTGGAGAACCTCAAGGTTCTGATCTGGGCCCATGACAGAAACTTTAGCTTTTGTCTTTGCCTCCGAATTAAGCCATCAAAACATTCTCATATTTTTTCTTGAAGAGTTTTGTGTAATGTCTTAAGCAAAGGCATGCTCACACAATTACACAAAACTCAGCTACGCGACTAATAACAAATTCGCTAGCACGTCGCTAGCTAGTGATTCAGACCATGAACCCCTCTGGAAAATGTTAACTTAATCAAATAATGTATAATGCTAATTTTATATTACCCTAAACTGTTTTAGTATTACATAAAAAAACAGTGGAGTCGCCCCCTGATGGACACTCAAGAGAATAGAGACTTCTACTTCTATTGGCTTCACTTCACAGACAGAACTTTAACAAAATGAAGTAAACAAAGTTTCATGCAAAACTCACATCATGCTAACAGTAGCTATATAGTCACTTACAGAATCAGTGTTTTTGAACACAACTTGCTCAATCACTTGCTGCTAATGCTAACAGTAGCTATGTAGCAATAGCAAAAATGACACTTACTGTATATCGCACTTTAATTATTAAAATGACAATATTTATTTTTTTGTTTCGACATTAGGGTGTTTATCGACACGTGTATACAAACTAGAGGAGACGCCCCCTGATGGACACTCAAGAGAATACAGTTTTCACAGATTTCTTCATGGGCTTCACTTACACAGAACTTTAACCAAATTAAGTAAACAAAGTTTGATGCTAAACTCATATCATTGCACACAAATAGCTGCTAATGCTAGCAGTAGCTATGTTGTCACTTAGTGTTTTAACACAACTTGCTCAATCACGTGCTGCTAATGCTAACAGTAGCTATGTAGCAATAGTAAAACTGACATGTACTGTATATCGTACTTTAATTATTAAAATGACAATATTTCTTTTTTGTTTCGCGATAGGATGTTCATCGACAAGTGTATACAAACTAGGGGAGAGGCCCCCTGATGGACACTCAAGAGAATACAGTTTTCAGAGGTTTCAATATTAGCCTCACTTACACAGAACTTTAACCAAATTAAGTAAACAAAGTTTGATGCTGAACTCAAATCATTGCACACAAATAGCTGCTAATGCTAACAGTAGCTATGTTGTCACTTAGTGTTTTAACACAACTTGCTCAAATCACGTGCTGCTAATGCTAACAGTAGCTATGTAGCAATAGCAAAACTGACATGTACTGTATATCGTACTTTAATTATTAAAATGTCAATATTTCTTTTTTGTTTCGCGATAGGATGTTCATCGACACGTGTATACAAAACTAGAGGAGACGCCCCCTGATGGACACTCAAGAGAATACAGTTTTCAGAGGTTTCAACATTAGCTTCACTTATATAAAAGTCTATGTCTCAGAACACAGAATTTAGTGAGTAAATAATGTTTTTTTTAGATATTAGGGTTTCCATTAAGACGAGTTAATGGCAAAACCACAACCTTCAAAGTGTCCGACCTTCAAAGTAACTCGTCCGACACGACTTGGCGCCACCAAGTATCAGTCAAGTATTGATCGGAGTATTGATCCACGAGGCCTCTCAGGCCATCAGACGTGTTCTTAAAGACACTTCATCGATCCTTGATCAGCTTTTCGTCTTAGGGCAAAGTAACAGCGACGCGATAATGTCGGATAAACGTAGTGAAACACTGCGATGTAGAAATAGGAGGACGTAGATATAGACGTAGACGTAGACGTAGACGAGTGTCGCGTAGCCGAGTAAAAGTACTCGGTTACTTTTGCCCAGCGGCTGTTTGAGCGTCTGAGGAGCGACCGACTGGTCACGTGACCGGCAGCAGTCGTCTGAGTGCTCTGCTCCTACTGTCTCATCACTTTAGAGCTTTTAACGACAACGAGCTGAGCTCAGTGTGTGTGTGTGTGTGTGTGTGTGTGTGTGTGTGGTCCATTAGCACCACCACACACACACACACAGGCTTTAAATACAGTTGACAGTGATGGAGCACATGTGCACCATCATACAGGACATTTTCTTTATCTGTTTTCAGGCTAATGAAATTGTCGTGTGACGTATCGATTCATATTGAGTGTGTGTTTTTGTTTGTATTTTCGTTATATTCTCGTATCTTTGTATTTAAAGCCTGTTGTAAACATTCGTTTTTACTTCCTGATCAATTTCTCTACAACATACTGATTATTTGTTTTAAAAATAATGGTGGATTGTTATATTTTTTTTAAATGTTTCGATCGAAACATAAACGACTAAATCTAAAAGATCACATCTCAGACGGAATGGAAGCTAAACTTTCAATAATAAATAATTAATCAGTGATCAAAACAAACTGAGTCATCATTTCAGTTCAGTATGAAGAATGATGTCAGTGCTAAAGCTGGAACAAACTTTACTTCTAAACCAGCAGGAAACAGCTCATCTTATATTAATGCTCTTTTTGTGTTGATTTCTTTAGTGTTTTAGTCCAGAATAAAACAATAAAAGCTGCAGAGTTTTAATTTGCTAAAGTTCTTTTTCCTCCGTTTGATAAAACACGACACTTTAATCTACACGTGATTCACAGAATGTCGTGACGTCAATAAACATGGATTAGTTTGTCCAATCTGAACTTAAATTAATTAAATATAACGTACAAATGAAACACTAAAGGTCCAGTGTGTGAGAAAAGACTCCTTTGCTTTTCCCCAAGCGCATCACAGAACTACGGTGGCCTTCACAGACGTTTTTTTTTTGTCCATCTAAGATGGCCGCCTCCGTAAAGCAAGGCCCTTGACTGCGGTACACACAAACAGGCTAATTTTAAAGCTAAAAAACAAACAAATCTTATATTTCAAAGTGATTACAAATGTATACAAACATACTTCAGTTTCTGTGAGTAAATAAAAAAATTTAAATACTGGCCCTTTAATTAAATACATTAAAATGAAACTCAACTTTTGACATTTTTAGCAATATTTATGAAGTTTTAGGACGGTCAAAGTGTGTAAACGTACATAAATATATTGTTTAATTTGTGCAAAAATGTGCCCAATTCATCTGTCAACATCTAATCTCAATAAACTGATTAACAAGCAGATTAGTGGATGATTAATCTGCACATAATCCATAATTTGTTTGTTTTTAAATCTTTAATCATGACTACTTCACAAAATGTAGTTATTCAGTATATTTTCTGACATTTTATAGACTTAATTGAAGGAGAATAATTATATTAATGGTCCTAAATGTGATTATTGCTTTTCTATGTTTATATTTTGGCACAAAAACACAGATTTGAAGCTGTTTTCTGTGACGAAAAGAGACGAGATTACAAATAAAAAACAGTGTTGATCATGTTTTCAGTCTGCACATGATGATGATGATGATGATGAAGCAGCATCATCATCATCATCATCATCTTCGTGTGGCCTCCACGATCACAGACGAAGGTGAAGTGCGTCTTCGGCCGCACGATGTTATTATTTATTTAAATAAAAAAAACAACCTCATAAAAACACAAAACGCTGCACGTGAAATCTCGCCGTGAAATGACGTTATTTTATGTCTCGTCGTCGTCGTCGTTGACGGAAGAGAGAGAAAGAGATGGAAAAATGTCCTCTTACCTCCCACACAGCGAAGGATGGATGACGGGCAGCGGCCGAGGAGAGCTCCCGCTGCACGGATCAACATCCACGAGAGAGACGGTGACGCCTGGAGGAGGAGGAGGAGGAGGAGGAGGAGGAGGAGGTGATGTGACTGGTGCTGCTGTGACCAACCCACGAAGAGGAGGAGGAGGAACCACCGGCTGTGATGTGTCTATGAATTATGACATTGCATAATCTCTCTCACCCTGAAAAATCATTGAAATCACACATTTATTATTATTTATCAGAGGTTATTATTGAAATAAATTTGAATTCTGTTGTATTGTCATAACAAAATAAAGGTTGTGTTTTTCATTATTATTATTAAAACCCTTTCAAAACCTCTGCTATGGCTGATTCTATACACGTCAGACCTGTTGCAGAATTTGTTTGTCTAAAATTGAGCTGTGAAACAAACAAAAATAAATAAAATAATATGAAATGTATCTCAATATTAGGTTAATGTCTGCATATAATTTATCATTATTATTTTGGTGACTTTTGGTGAATTTGACCATAAGAAAAAAAATATATTTCATACATATTCATATTGTTTTCATATTTCATTATGAAAACATTTTAATTTAAAGAAAATAGTATCTCAAAACTGTTTTAAACGGAGAAAAATAAAACGTTAAAAAAATCATAGCATGGTTAAATTTGAAGTAAAATCAAGTCATTTATTTACGTAAAAAAAATACTTGTTTAAAATTAGTCTCTTTTTGTACATTTACGTTTCAAATAACGCAACAAATGACATAAAAATAAAACTTCCACTGGCCCTTTAAATCGTGACGTCACTTTCGAGCACAAAGAGTTTTTCCTCAAAGGCGAAAAGATCGTTCATTCCGGTTTGAAGATGTTTGTTTGTCAGTGTAAAGAACCGCTAGGGGGCGCGTCCACGAGTTAAACTGTTTTTGAAGTATTTTCGTAATTATAAGTTTATATCGACACTGTTAATTTGACATTGTGGAACATATACGTGAAATAATTCTCCATACACATATAGTTTGATATTTAATCACCGTCGTCGAAGCAGGACGTCAGAGCGCATGCGCTAACAGCTAAAGCAGAGGAGGAGTGAGTCATCTTGACTGAGACGATCTTCGCTTGAGAAAATGGCGACCGAGGACTTGCTGGCGTCTCTGGTGAGAACCGAAAACACGAGCCGTGACTGTGATTGTGACGAGTTTTCACACTAATTCAACACGTTTGCTTTTAAAACAAACACACAACAGCGATTAATACCGAAAACAACCGAGTGAAACTAACATGGAAACACGACATTTAAGCTAACTGTTAACTCTCGTTAGCCGAGAAGGAAACACGTGTGGACGAGACTGTCAGAGCAGCTGTGACGTCACTGTTGTCGCGAAAACACACACGTTAAAACAGTCAGGACACGAACGTAGCGTCACTTCACGTGTCAATTGTGACACACACACACACACACGCTGTTGTTATAACTGTGTTTATGTTTTCAGGGGGTGGAGGGCGCCACATCAGCTGCGCATGCGCTCTCCCTGCCTGCAGAAGCCTACGGAAATGACGTAAGTGACAAACGTTCATGTTTTCATCACTGTCGTAATCAGCAATGGTTCTCAAGCTGTGGTACGAGTACCAGCAGTGGTACGCTAGCGTCCTCTGGTGGTTCTTGGTATAACTCACTCTAATTCGCAACATCAACGATTGTTTTTATGAAAAAGTTGGAACTGGATTATCATCAAACGCAACATTTTTTAGCGTATATTGAGTTTTTTTCTACGTTTTATCTTCAGTCTCGAGTGGAAGCCATGTGGGCGATGAAGGCGTACAATCACGCCGAGGTTTACTTCAACGTAAGAAACTCACTTTTTCTTTATCGTTCGTTTACCATTTACACATTATCGAATGGATCTGCAGTCGTGATTAAAAACTCTGGTCTTGTGTCTGCAGCTCATTTCCTCCGTGGACCCAAAGTTCCTGAAACTGACGAAGGTCGACGACGACATCTACTCGTCCTTCAGAGAGACCTTCAAAGAGCTCGACATTAAAATGCTGAACGTGGACGATCTGAAGTCCGACGGCGCTAAAGAGGTGAGGGTGCGCCCCCTTGTGGTGTGTTTGTGTCTGTGTAGTCAACAAAATTCATTTAAAACAAACAAAAACAGAATAATTCACTTTATCTTATAGCAACACGGGATAAAATTGTACCGTGTCCCGTAGCTTAGTGCTAACATTAACGTTGTTTTTTTATTTCATTGCGTACAGAGGTGGCGTCCGTTCTGTAACCAGTTTGAAGGCGTGGTCCAGGATTTTAACTACGGCACGTTACTGCGTCTGGATTGCGAGAAAGATTACACGGAGGAAAATGCCATGTTTGGTAAGCTACGATGTAGTTTTTTTTTTACGATGTTTTTCAACTCAAGATATTTTCATGACTTTTATTTGTCGTACTCAACATTTTTTTTTGTATATTTCCTATCACAGCCACCAGGATCCAGTTTTTCGCCGTGGAGATCGCCCGAAACCGAGAAGGTCACAACGACGCCGTGTTCAAGTCCAAAAGTGGGAAGAGTTAACGTCCGAGTGAACCAGCGATGATCAGTACACACACAGGAGCGCCCCCTGCTGGAACAACAGAAATATGAACTGATGAACATTATTATTTAAATTTCAAAAGTTAGTTTTATTTCTCTTTCTTAAACAGCGTCATCTCTGCATTTTGTTTTTCACCGGAAAATGTTTTTGTGCCAAATGTGTTTTTTTTTCTTATTTTCATGTCCAAACCGAATTTTACATTTTTGAAAACGAATAAAGAGTAAGATACGTTTTACCTGATCCTCCGTGTTCACCTCACGTCTTATTACAGTACGATGAGTTGTGTCAGATTGCAAAGGTACTAAGGATGTACTACTCCTAACGTCCACTAGATGGAGACCTCACTCTGTCGGAGCCTCTGGTCGTTTCTTGCTTGATAAGATTACTAATGGTAAAGCAAAAAAAAGAAAAGAATCATTATATCATGAGATTATAATTTTCCAATGTAGATACTAAATAATTTTACATTTATGAAAATAAACTTTTTTAACATTTCCAAAAGAAGAAATAAATAGTTAGCATTTGGCAAAAACAGACATCCATATTGTTGACATCTGCTACTCCGTATTTAAAGAACAATATGCAATGTTGTCGTATGCTGTTGTGATTAAAAAAAAACTTAATATAAGAGTTTCATATAACAGGACACGGGAGAACAGTTGCTAGGCAACAGTGCCGCATGGTAGTGCTCAGGTAGAAAAAAAACAAACCCATCAAAATGAATATGCCCATTTGGAAAATAATGATACAAATGAAAACAGTTTTAAACGCCTCACATACCAAAAAGAAACCTTTACTAAAGCACTTTTTTTTGTTCACTTTTACTTTATCTGCAAAAAAGTCGCAGCTTTATACTTACGATGTCGTGGCGATAACGTAGCGATGTCCATGTGGCAGCGCACTGGTGCGTTCCAGTTGTAGTCGGAAGTCGGAGCCGTCGAGTTGGAATAGACTCCTCTAAACTGGGATTTCAAGATGGCTGCCACTCGTACAAACACTGCAACTTTTATAGCGTTAACTGCATTTCTGTCTTATTTGTCAGTCGTACACATAATAAACCGTTGGATATGGACATGGAATGAGCTGCAAAATATATATTTTTTAAAAACTTTTTGTGGGTAAACTAATTAAATCATAACCAATTTAAAGACAAAAAGTCAAAACTAAACAAAAACTGAAAAAAATAAATAAAGGATGAATAAGTAACTGTGTGTGTGTGTGTCATGTGATAGGAAGGAAGCGTGAGCGACGCGGCAGCTTTAAAAATCAATGAGGTTTATTTGCAGTCACAATGCTGACACTATAATGTAGCAGACATCCAAACAACTCAAACAGCTACTCACTCTATGGACCCGACACATTCACATCAGAACACAAACATCAGGGACTCTGGGACGCGGCGTCCGCGAGCGCCGACACGTCAGAGATGAGCTAGTCGTCACGAACAGTTAGCAGCAGCGACACCGTCGATGCGAGAGAGTAACACGTGTTGCTAATACACTCGTCTCCTGCTTCTGACAATCCGATCGATCGATAATCTCCAGGCGATTTCCTTCAGAGGAGCTCAGACGACCAGGAAGTAGGACGACGCCACCGCCATCGTCATCATCATCATCAGAGTTCACAGACTTGGACTGTTTGAGCTTCATCACAAGCACCATGAGACGCCACATCACACAAACACACACACACACACACACACACACGCTCACGCACACACACACCAAAAGGACTCCACCGCAGGACCTAAAAAGGGGGCGGGGCCGTCCCAAAACCTGGTCCGAGGAATCCAGAGTGTAAACAAAATGGTGGAAACTGCACGCCAGCCTACCAGAGGGGAAGATGTAGCCGTGACCATGTTGTTTACACGTCAATCGCCGCAGGGGGAGACAAAGCAAGCGCGTGTGGACGCTAGGAAGCTAGGACACGGCGCGCGTCCACACGTCCTCTTGCTTTTGATTGAAAGAGACGAGACAGACGGACGGATGGACGGACGGGAGGTCAAAAAAAGGAAAATTATGTCATTGTGTCTATGCTGAATACAGAGTGAGGCAAACCGGTTTGTACCAGAAACCTGACCTGTTCTAATTCACAGGAAGAGCTTCCAGTGGCTTCCGGCATCTACTTCCTGTGGATACAGGAAGAAGCTTCCGGTAGCTTCCGGTATCTACTTCCTGTGGATACAGGAAGAAGCTTCCGGTAGCTTCCGGTAGCTTCCGGTATCTACTTCCTGTGAATACAGGAAGAAGCTTCCGGTAGCTTCCGGTATCTACTTCCTGTGGATACAGGAAGAAGCTTCCGGTAGCTTCCGGTATCTACTTCCTGTGAACACAGGAAGAAGCTTCCGGTAGCGTCCGGTATTTATTTCCTGTGGATACAGGAAGAAGCTTCTGGTAGCTTCCGGTATCTGCTTCCTGTAGATACAGGAAGAAGCTTCCGGTAGCTACTTCCTGTGGATACAAGAAGAAGCTTCCAGTAGCTACTTCCTGTGGATACAAGAAGAAGCTTCCAGTAGCTACTTCCTGTGGATACAAGAAGAAGCTTCCGGTAGCTTCTTCCTGTGGATACAAGAAGAAGCTTCCAGTAGCTACTTCCTGTGGATACAAGAAGAAGCTTCCGGTAGCTACTTCCTGTATCCTGTATCCACAGGAAGTAGATACCAGAAGCTACCGGAAGCTGCTTCCAGTGTATACAGGAAGTAGATGCACTCTGCACCAGGAATAGAAGAAACCGTGATTGTGATACGGACGAAACTGTGATGTGATGTAAAAAAACAACAAAAAAAACGTGTCATTCTCACATTACTCAATAAATAACTGTAGGTAACAACGTATTAAAAAGAGATAGTTTGTGTTTTGAAGTTGAAGTGTGGTTGTATAAGATACTGTGAGCGCCCCCCTGTGTCGACGACGCGTCAATACCTCATACAGCTACACTTAAAAAAAAAAACTACAAAAACGTAAAACTATTGCTTTTTAAAAAAATGTGACAAATTTATTCTTGTTTTTTTCCCTCCTGTCTGATCCGATCAATAAATTGTTATGGTCCCAAATCAAACAAACCAAAAAAAACAACGTATTGAAATGAGTTAAACGTTCCGTCTTCGAATTTAAATAAACCAAATTGTAAATGTCGTAAGTTGATAACGGAGACTCCCCGAGTCAGAAACACGGACGCGATGAGGAGCGGACGTCGGGTGATAAATAACAGAACTGTCCCTTTAAATGGTCCCCGCCCACCTGCTGATGTGGGCGGAGTCACGTGACTATTTACATCACTATAAACCAGAGACTGAGAAAAAATGTACAACATGGCTGCTCTGACTCTCCCTTTGTGTTAGTGTGTGTGTACCTGTGGCCACGCCCCCTCGCCCACCACGCCCCGCCCTCGCAGACAGACCGCTGCACTAACGCACTACACTGTAAAAAGCTCAATCACACGGTTTTTTGTCGTTTTTTTTGTTGTTGTTGTTTTTTTTTTTTTTCTATTTTCCTCGACTCGGCTTTTGTTTTTAAACTCGATCATTTTTATAAACATTGTTCAAAATGTTACGAAAAAAAATGTACACGTGTGTTTCTTGTTTTGTTTGTTTTTCTTCTTCTTCTTCTTCTGTGTTCGTCTATACAAGGCGGGCAGAAGCAGATTACTACGGTTACCGGCGTTTCCCCCCCGCCATGACCTCGCCTGACCACGCCCCCCTCCCCTCCCCTCTCCCCCTCACACATGCGCCCCCTTCTGTCAGACAGTCAGACTGGCTTTAAAATAGATCTGTATATATTTATATATGCTTATATCAAAAAGGTTGAGGAGAGCGGGAGTGAGAGGGCGGGGCCAGGGCAGGGGGGGGCGGGGCAACTCGCCGACCAACGCTCCCGTACGTCGTGTATCCAGGTGAGGAAGAGGAGGAAGAGGAGGTGAACCCTGGGCATCCGGGCCCGAGGGGGGGAGGGAAGGGAGGATGGAGGCGGGGCCAGGCTGATGCAGAGGCGGTGGGGTGAGGAAGGGGGCGGGGCTCTGTCTGCGGCGCGCGGCGGGGAGACTCTGCGGTGTGGAATGTCAGCTCATCATGTCGTTGCTGTTGACGCCGTACGTCGAGTTCTTCATGCTGTCGTTGACTTCCCGTCGGAACACCGACAAGTTCTGAGTGAACCTGCGAACACACACACAAACACACACACACACACACACAAACACAAACACAAACACACACTTATCAGTAAAATACGTTTACAACATACATTTTAAGCATCAAAACTGGTTTAGTTTGTCCAAGGAGTGGGAATCACAGACACTAAAATACGATATCACGATATCTGCTGACGCTAAAATGTTAGCGTTAGGCTAACCCTAACCCTTAAATCACATGCTCATTTATTAATTAACCATCAGCACATGATACATAATACGTCTGTGTCGTACGTCTATCGGTCGGAAAATCACGGAAGAAGCTAGCTTAGCGAACGCTAGTTCGCTTACGTAAAAATGCGTACTTTACGGCAGTAATCGGTGAATTACAGGCGACGCTGCTTTGACGTACTTCATTTCAGCCGACAACAAAAATAATCGCTATTTGCAGCCCTCACGATATTGTGACATACCGAGTATTTGTGAATCATATACTCGCACAACAGCTCTAGTGAGAGTGGCTCCACCTAGTGGACTAAAAACGCCTTGGTGTCTCAAAAGCGGGCGCACAAAAATATTGCGATATTTCACCGTTTCAATTTCCCCCACACCCCGAGTCGGGCTGAACGATTTTGAATAAATGTCTTATTCTGACAGGAATCGCGATATCAGAGGGAATGGTTATTTTGACGTCATGATTCATGGATATGAACATTGCAGTAGGTCTAAGATTTCGATTAATTGTTCAGCCCTAACCCCAAGTGTTTGTCCAGTAAACATGTTGGTCCAAAATGTCTGATTCTGTAGAGAAACGTGGCCAAGAGAGGATAAAGAGGGAGCTGATGGATGGACGTTTAAGATGGTGTCGTAAAAACATGTACTCCCAAACTGTAGGGGGAGCTCCGTAGAGAAAAAGTGACCAGACTTAAAGTGACGTGAACATGCGAGCGCAGTGATAGAGCTCCTCCAAACCATTTCATGTTTGTATTATCCATAATGTCATGGATCAGTTGTTATTTATTTAGTTATTTTGTTACCTGTCTCGATTCTTGGTCAGAAGGTTCCTCTCGATTCCTTCCATCAGGTTCTCGAAACATAAGTGCATGGCCTGCTGCTTCTCTGGAGGCTGACTGTTGACGATGCTGTTCCTCAGGTCAGCAAAGTACTGCAGGACAACAACACACACAAGTTATTACACACACGTGTGTAACATGTAGATGATGATGAGTGTGTGTTTGTGCGTTTGTGTTTCACCTTCTCGTTGAGCAGGATGAGGCCTAACAACGGCCGTGACATGGACCACTGGTTTCTACAGTCCTCGAAGATGATGATGTTGAGGACGGTGGACAACATCTGCACCACAGTCACATGATCAGTTACCGAGACAACCATCAATCACATGCTTCACAATAAAAGCATTAAAAGTTGAAGGCTTTTATTGTGAAGGCTGACACTTCTATAACAGATACTGGATCAGTCTAAATCAGTAGTTCCGTCATTTAAACACACGAAAAAATGTGAATAATTGGTTTGAAGATTTTTTCATTATCAAAACAAGATTTCCGATTGTTTAAGCTTCTTAAATGTCGTTTATTTGCTCCACGTAACAAATAAATTATTAAAACTGAATCATTTTGGTTTGTGGACAAAACAAAACATTCAAGAACATCGTCAATTCCAGGTTCGACAGACACTGATCAACTTTTTTTTTTTTTTTTAATAATTCCATTCATCGGGAAAATAATCGTAAGTTGCAGCTCTAATATAATAATATAAATGTTTATATGCAAAAACATTTTGTTCTTATTCTCACAGAATATATTGATAAAAACTATCCTGTTTCCATAATAATTAGATTATTATACCATTTAAATGTAATATAATACGATAAAAAAATTATATATATATATATATATATATATATATATATATATAAATAACAATATATATATATATAAATAACAATATAATATATAAATATATAATACCATTAAAAAATAATTCAAATATAAAAAAATAACATCAATATAAATAATAATATATAAATATATAATAAATAATATATATAAAAATATATAATACCATTAAAATAATAAACTAAAATGTAATGATAATAATTCCCTCTCACCTGTTGGATCATCTCCGGATGCTGCTGCATGATGTGCAGGAAGCGGTCGTCCGTTGCCATGGGCGCCGGGCGCTTCTTGGTGGAGCGCGACAGCTGCTTGAACAGGTACGTGACGATGTGGTCCAGACTGGAGCAGCAGCCCGTGCACACCATCGTATCTGAGACAAACACACACATAAACACGTAAATACACATGTAACACACACACACACACAAGCTGTAATATCACGTTTGACCAGCAGGCGTCTCACCGAGCGCCGTGAGCCCCTCTGATATGGAGGACAGGATGTACATGACGACGTGCGGCTCCAGACTGGCGATGAAGTTCATGTGGTCCTGCGTCAACACCTCCAGCAGCGAGTAGAACGACTGGCTGAGCTTAGGGTAATCCTGCAGGGGGCGACACAGAGTCAGCAGCTGTTGTGTTTTAACGGCGTGTGTGTGTGTGTGTGTGGTGCAGTGACGTACGAGCAGGTCGCTGTGAGGGATGGACAGCAGCAGCTTGATGAAGGTCTGCAGGGCGTTGTCCAGCGCGTCGTCTCCGTAGAGACGGAAGACGCCGAAGTTGACGTAGTTGCCGCTGAGCACGGCCTTCAGCATCGTGAAGCACACGCTGACGCCCTTCAGCTTCACGCCGTACACCTGGTCCTTCGGGACCTCGCCCAACGTCAAGATGCGATTCCCTGAGGACGAAGAAGAAGAACGTGAGATTATTCCTTTACTGAAGTCTGATTAGAAACCGATTACAACACTTTATTACGACAAAAACGGTCAACAACTGAGTGATTATGAACATTCTTTAAAGGTAATTTGATATTCAATCAGTTTTATTGTTTTTTAAATAATTAAAACAAGTTTTGTGATTTCCCAGCTCCTTAAATTTTAATATTTTCTGGTTTCTTTGCTCCTTTTAACAAAGAAATCATTAAAACTGATTAATTTTGGACATTTGAGAAGATCATAACAAGGTTTTTTTTTTAGATTTTATGGACCAAATAACAAAATAAAGAATGATAGACTCATCAATTATAAAAAAAATCATTAGTTTCAGCCTTCAAATCAGCCATGAAAATGATTTAAGAGTGAATATTCTTTTAGCAACATCATGATCTGGGTAATGTCTTGGTTTCCATGGAAACTCGGCCCATATAATAATATGATTTCATGAATACAAAGTTATTCGTATTAAAATTTAAATAATCCAGTATGAACAAGTAGATTATTAACAAATGCTGAATTATTTTTCCTGTCAGAGATGGAGGGCTTTTATTTTGGTGAACTGACCGTAGGTGGTGATCATCTTGCTGGTTTCTCTGAACAATAAGATACCGTTTGGCGACGACACGTCGAACTGAAGCCTCTGAGACCTGGAGAAGAAGAAGAAGAAGAAGAAGACGACAGAGTTATGTCCAGTTCACGAGCAGAGAGTCTGATCGTGTGATCCGACAGTGTCTTTCACCTGTTGTGGACGAGCTCGGCCATGAGTTTGAGGACGGGCGTGGTGCATGCTGGGTCGTGGTACCACAGCTCGATGGCGCGCTGTAGGATGGGCATGTAGGCGGGGTATCTGCAGGTGGGCGTGGTCAGGAAACTGCTCGGATACGACGGGATACACACAGTAACGCAGTGCGCGCAGGGTTCCCCACACCTCGATTAACAGCAAATTCAAGGACTTTTCCAGGAACAGTTCCCTTAAAATTCAAGGACAGAATGTTCTGACACAGTTTAAGACGGGAGGACAACTTTAAGAGCCGTCTTTGTCCACGGTGTCCACTTTTATTCAGCATCTGGACAAGGGATTGTCCTTGGGATCTTGGTCTTTGGTGAGACAGATCTTTGAATTTTCATTTCCCAGACATCACGTCGTCATTTTCTTTCTCTTGCTTAACTTTACTCGCGCATTGTTCTGCGTGGAATCTCACGTCACACGTTACACGTTACAACACCGCTAGTAATTATGTCATAACAACAAGGGAGACAACGTTTGCCTCAATAGCGCCCTCACTTCTTTCTTGCACAAAATTCAACCACCTTCAATGATTTAGGGGCAATTTTCAAAAACTTTCAAGGATTTCAAGGACCTGTGGGAACCCTCTGCATGTGTGTGTGTGTGTGTGTGTGTGAGACATGAGAGGATACATCCAGTCGAACAACATCATGAAGCTCGTCTTTGCGTTGAAGGCGTACGCGATGCCTCGCAGGTCTCGCACCAAACCCACTAGCGTCCTCTACAGGAGACAACAGAGGACGACGACGACGATGACAGTTAGTGGTTTCTATTTGGACGATCGGATATGTGTGTGTTTTTGTGCGTTTGTGTGTGTGTTACCTTCGCTTCCTGCTCGTTGAAAGTGTTCGTACTCAACATCTGAGCGACGGTTTCAAACGCAGCCGTCAAAGGCAACATGAACTGTTCAAACTGGTCCTCGTCCTCACCTGCAAACAAACAAACAAACAAACATTTATTTAATTTATTCATAATGCTAACATTCTCTCAGATGTATTATCCACAATTAACAATTAATTGTGGATAATACATCCCACACTAATACATACAATTCCCACACCAAACCCCATAGAGAAAATCAGCGATTTTACATCGCAGCTCACAGGAGTTATTGATCCACTGTGTCCTCCATCAGTGATTACAAAAGTGTAATTATTTGACTTTAATCTTCAGAATAATTCATTAATATTAACCTCAGTGGCACAAACTTATCAAACGAGGCAGCAGTAGACGGCAGCTCTTTGCATCGCTGTGAGCTAAAATCGCTCATTTTCTCTATGGACTTTGGTGTCGAGAGTGAACATCTTTACAAAGTTCAGTTTCTTGTTGGAAAATGACTTCTAAACGGAGCTCAAGCAGCAAATGTTCAGTATTATTAAGAAAATCTACAACTACAGCTGAGGTAGATTGTGTGCACTTACCCAGATCGACCATTAGGAGGCGTCCCAGCGCAGTGTAAAAAGTGGTCCGACACCTCATGTCGCTCAGATTCGACTGGTTATTCACTCCGAGGAAAGAGAAGTGCTCACTCTGATGCAGCGACACACAAACAGATTTAATTTAATTAAAATTATCAATAACAATAAATAAATAAAACACAATCGTGTTTATTGTGATAAACAGGCGGTCGATGTAGTAAACCGTGCGCTCACCGTGTGGTTATTTAACATAAACTGGACCGCGCTGAGCTTGACCAACTTTCTCACGCTGCTGTACGTGAACGAGCAGGAAGTCAAGGAGGAAACGGAAACCAGGACGAGACCGAGCGTCTAAACACGTATGTACGTTGATTATTTACATAACATTTATGAAAATACAACCTGTGCTCCTTGATTTAAAAGGAGGGTAAATGTATTTTTAAAGGATTCTCTCAAGATTTTCTCATGATTACAAAAAAATAAGTGTTTAGTGACATTGACCTTAGATTCTGCCTCAGTCAGACCAGGTTTTGGTCTCCATGAGGTCAAAGGTCAGTGTTTTTACGACTATGAAAATGTCCTAAAGATGACACACACACACACACACACACACACACACACACACACACACACACACACACACACACACACACACACACACACACACACACACACACACACACACACACACACACACACACACACACACACACACACACACACACACACACACACACACACACACACACACACACACACACACACACACACACACACACACACACACACACACACACACACACACACACACACACACACACACACACACACACACACACACACACAGACACACACACAGTAGTGAAGGATATCCTAATGAGAGGTCGTTGAGTAGCTGCAGTGTCTTGGAGGTGATTGGTTCACACTGGCCCCAATACTTCAAGTTAGTGATGCTGAAAGACAAAAAAAAAACACATCTTTATTTCCTGCCCAGAATAAAACCCAAATCCAAGATGTCTGCCTTTAACCTAAAATTCTCACAAACTAAAATCTACACAACACAACAAAAACAACCCTAAAATCGTAAAAATGTTACAGATAAATGAATAATAAATCACAGATACATTGAATTGGGAGGTTATTGTTATTGTTCATTGTATAGATTAAAAATAGTTTCTCACATTTTCCCTATAAAAACGCTGAGAACCATCGTCTCGTCGTTCAAACCCAGGACTTCTGATAGTCGTCGATAAAGCTGCAGGTGAACAAACAAACAAACAAACAAACAAACAAACAAACAGTAAATAAATGAATATCAGACACAGAGTAACATTCATCCATTCACATGCACCAAGAGTGTTTTATCATTAATTATTTCAGGGTGTTTTTCTCCAATATAACATTAATATTGTTTGTTCTATATCATCTTTACATTCTTCTCCACCTTTAAAATGAACGAGTAAACGTCCAGATTTTCTAAATAGTTTCTCCTCTTCATAAGGTGGTGTATTAATATAATAAATCTAGCTTATCGTATCATTCAGGGCTGAAACTAACAATCACTTTCATAATCGATTTATCTGGAAATCGATTTCTTGATGAATCGATGACTTGTTTGTTCAACAAAATGTCAGAAAATATCGATCAGCGTTTCCCAAAATCAATAAGTCTTTGTTATATGAAGCAAAGAAACCAGAAAATAAACAAAACAGCTAATATGAGCAAAGCATTACGCTTCTGCCTGCTCCTTCTCGAATGCATGGTTTTTATTTTAGTGCTGGGCACTAGGTTAACGCATGTTATCGCACATTTAACGCACGATGCGTGACTGACCGGAAAAAGACACAATTTACCAGTTAGCTCCGTTAGCACTGTTAGCTGCGCTAGCTCCTTTAGCGCCCGTTAGCGCGCCTCCAGTGGAACTGGAGCGGTCTGTTTATTAAAGGAAAAGAGCAGCGCTACAAATAACCAGCGTACCTGTGTACTGCGTATGTGTGCCTCTGTTTTTAAAGTTTAGCGATACTTTAGAGACTCATTTTAACAGTCGGGACTCGGGAGTCATCTAAACATGATGTTGCGCACGTCTTTTTCCGGTCAGCCGTCAACGAAAAGGCATCAACGCTAACTTGCGTCAACGTTAACGCACGGTAACGGCGTCAACGGAAACACGTCAACCCTAACTCGCATCAACGCTATATCGACGCTAACTCCCGTCAACGCTAACTCACGCTAACGTGCATCAACGCTAACTCACGCCAACGTGCATCAACGCTAACTCACGTTAACGTGCATCAATGCTAAAGTGTGGTGTTTTGCTTTACAGAATTGTTTCATCTGCTTTATTTTTGTGTTTTCTGATTTAAAAAAAAAAAAAAAAAAAAAAAAAAAAAAAAGCAAAGAATATTAATAATAAAAGGAGTAATAGCTTAATAAGTGGTAAATTGCTGCTAATCCATCAGTGGAGTTACAAATAATCCTGTTAACTGTCAGAATAGCGTTAAATGTCATGATTGCGACAGATTTGAGTAAAAGTTGTAAACTGGGACGTTTCAGGGTTTTTACAGTCGGCTGAAAACCATCCAGGATAATCCCGGACACACTGGGACAGAGCGGGACAATCCGGAACTAAGCGGGACATCTGGTCTCCATGACGTCCACAGTTTGTTTGAAGTCTGTTTTCTCAGGGTTTAACTCTGTGATGACAGTTCAGGGGGGCGGAGCTAACCAACCGACATCTTTCTTTGGCCCCGAACAAAGAGTCGGTGATTTAAAAAAAAACAAAAAAACAACAGAGGCGAACTGCTTTCGTCAGCACGAACACACACACGCACGCACAGAGGATAAAAGACTTAAGCCCCGCCCCCTCTGCTGACAGCACACACACAGGGTTAATGTGAGTGTAAAGTCAGGGTCGTCCTCGTGGTTACGCGTCGCTCACCTTGGACGATTTCTGCACTTGGTCACCGATGTAGATTTTTCTGAACTGTTCGAAGAAGCTGAGCATGGCCAGCTCCAGGCGCTCGTTCCCGGCCTGAGCGAGCCGCGAGTCGGTCAGATTCATCAGCTGCAGAACTCTGACGCGTTCAGAAGAAGAAAATAACGTGTTACAGAGCTGTTTGTACGTGTTTGACCTTTGACCTCACTGACCTAAAACAGAGTGACCTTTGACAAACACATGCTAAATCAGGTCATTTCACACCAAGTGAAGGTTAATATCATAATCTTTCAATTACGACCTCGAGATGTAAAACATGTTTTATAAAGTCACTGACTTTTGATCACAAAACCAAGAAAATCCAAGTGAACTTTGTACCAAATTTGAAAAAAACGGCCTTTAATTGAACACTAAGGAGTTAAAAATTAGAATTAATTGATTCTGTATAAAGTCAGAATATTTCAGCTATAATTCAGTCTTAAAGCTTTCGTCTAACTCACTCTTTGGCTTTCGACCCACTATGAGACGTTGGTTTTTATCGTTTTTGTATAATTTTATTGTATGACCTGTTTGTGTTGTTTTTAAATGTTCTACAGTATTTTATTGTACGTTTTATTGTTTGTTATTAAGTCTATTAGGTCACACGTGTATGTTTTATTTGTTTTATTTATTTATCTATCTCTGATGTACAGCACATTGCTTCAGCCGTTGTTGTTTCTAAAGTGCTTTATCAATAAAGTTGGATTGAATTGGAACTCACAGCTGCTCAAAACGGGGCCCCACCCACATACGGGTTTCATTTGGCCCACTAAACTTATGTTTCTTAAAGAGATATATCTTCAGATCTATTTCTGTGAGATGGAAATGGTCCATTTAAATTAAAGCAATGTTTTTATTAAATGTGTATAAAATATGGGCGTAAAAAGCAGATCAAAGCTACACAGGAAGTCAGCTCCGTGTTGCCCTCTACTGGTCAGTGACAACACAAAATGGTCAGAAAATAAACAAATTAAATCTAATGTGTAACTTCAGGTTCTGATAGTTTAAAACTGACTTAGCTGCATTTTTAAGAAGCTAATATTTAATGAAATGGATGGACCTTACACAAATACGGCTTTGTGACATAAACATTAAGTTATTCAACTACAAGAAGAATCTCTAATTAAGGAATCTGTCTTGCATTTTAACGATTTTTGACCAGTGGAAAAACACTGATTTAACTCTTTTCTCTTCATAGTTTTAAATCAGAATAAAAGCAGACTGTGCCTTTAGTTAATGTTTAATAAAAGAGTTCCTGCTGCTTTTTCACATTCACAGTAAACTCACGAGACCAGAATAACCAGACTGACGACGTTACTCTTGAAGACGGTCCAGATTTATGACTCCACATCAGGTCGTTCATATTGAGATTTAAGCTGTTCCGTTATTGCCGGTAGCCGTTTACTCACCGACAGACTAACTCTCCGTCCATGGCGTCCTGCTCGTCCGTGCTCGCGAATGACACTCGCCCGCCGATCACCGCTCCGATGATGTAAACCAACCATGTTAACCGACCTGAAGACATTCACGATAAGACCAGATCAGAGATTCAAATAAAAACAAACAGCCGTTTCTTTTGTTTTTTATCCCCCCCCCCCCCCCCCCTGCAGCACGTACCCTCCTGCACGGTGATGTCGGCGGCGCTGGAGTTGGTGGACTGCAGCAGCTCCTGGTACGACTGAGCGGCCTGGTCGAAGAGCTGCACCAGCAGAGCGCACGTCTTCTCGTACTCGCATCTGCCGATGGTGGACAGCTGGTCCAACTGCTGCTGGACGAGGCCTGCGTCGTCCAGGGGGTCTTCTAAGCCGTCTCTGTGGAGAGAAAACACACACGCACACGCGCGCACACACATACAGGCCAGGGTCAGCGAAGAAGTGACTCCGCCCACTTTTAGAAGTCGCTACGAGAAGAACTGTGAGCTTTAAACATTCGGTTCAGTGAGAAAAATACACAAAAATGTCAAAGTTGTGAAGCCCAAATTCCATTTCTAATGATTTCTGGCTCTGATTTAAGAGTTAAGTTCAAATGTAAACAACATTAAAATCATATTAAAATCTCCTGCCTGTATCTAGACTTCATGCATCACAGATTTTAACCACATTTTTAGAGATTCACTAAGAAAATACATATTTATTCATGTTCACAAACTGCTGTAAAGCTTTTAGCATTAGCTCACTGTAAATAAGCTGTAAGTGACGGTGCAACTTGATGTAAATTTAAGTTTAAAGCACCATTAGCTGTTGATATGTGCGTTTTGAGTTCACGGTTTATTGTGCAAAAAACGTTAAAGAACGTCAGGGTTTCATCATCAGTAAATTCGCTGTTTTTTGTTATTTTCTAAGTGAAGCAAAAGCACATGATTCTTTCTTTTATTCCCCGAAACTTTTTCCTCGATTCCCATCTGTCTTTGATCGATTTAGGCAACTTTAAAAAAAAACTTTTAAATCTTTCTGGCATTTTTCTGGGTTTGGATTCAGTTGAAAATGAGCAGAAATATAAGGCTGTGACTAGAAATCCATTATAAATCACAATTTTGATCATCAATGAATCAGTTTGAGCTTTTCAATAAATAAAAACAGCACTTTTTCTGTTTTTCTTTGCTCTATATAACAAAGAAATCATTAAATCTCAATCATTTTTGGCTTTTGGACAAAACAAGACATTTGTGAATGTCTTCATTTAAAGGTTTGGGAAACACCAAACAACATTTTTGGACATTTTATGGACCAAACAACTAATCCATCAATTGAGAAAATTGTCGTTGACGTTATTTTGTTGTTACCTGAGGATGACGTGGACCGACTCCAGCCGTGACGTGATGTAGGCCTTGGTGACCTCCGGCGTGTACGTCTCCAGCAGGTGAGGCTCTGTGGCTTTGACGTAAGGAACAGACGCAGCTAGACGCTGCCACAGACTCAGCAGGTAGTGGACGCTGTTGGGAGCAAACTCCCAGTGCTGTGACGAACACACACACACAGGAGTGAGCCATTGAGTCTTTTAATACTTAACTGTTTCATGAGAGAAAAACAGCAACACACACATACACACACACACATACCTGCAGACTGGTGACGGTGAAGTTGGCTATGAGCCGAATCACCTCGGGGTAGTTTTCTACTTTGACAAGTTCACCCAGCTGGTAGTTGCTCTTCAGCCTCGCCAGCAGGCGGCAGAACTCGTGGTAGTTGTTGGGATCGGGCAAACACTGGAACACAACAGTTTATTTTATTTATTTATTTATTTATTATAGACGTAGACATTCGTCACTTTTAAAAACGGCTAACAAATATTTTTTAGTGCTGGGCATTTCCATGACGACTGACCGGGAAAAGACGCGCGCGACGTCATGTTTACGTGACTTCTGAGTCTCTAAAGTAACGCTAAACTTTAAAAACAGAGGCACACATACGCAGTACACAGGTACGCTGGTTATTTGTAGCGCTGCTCTTTTCCTTTAACAAACAGACCGCTCCAGTTCGACTGTAGGCGCGCTAACGGCGCTAAACGAGCTAATGCAGCTAACGGAGCTAACTGGTAAACGGTGCCTGGACTCCGGTGTCGCGGCAGGTAAAACATGACGTCACGCGGGTCTTTTTCCCGGTCAGTCGTCATGGAAACGCGTCGTGCGTTAAACAAGTGCCCCGCACTAATATTTTTATAATCACGTATTCGGCCAATTATTTTTCGATTAATCAAGGACGCAAAATTATTATTTATTATATAATGTTTTTTTTTTTTTCCAATCCAATACTCCTACTCGATTAATAATTGGTCGAATACTCGATTACAAAAATATTCTACGAGTGCAGCCCTAGTAAGCTACATTAAATCAGCTAACATCAATGTTTACGTTAGCGTGCGCCGGAAGCGTTAGCAACTGGATGCTATCGGCTCAGATGCTTACTCATTGAGGACGTGCTCTTGTGGTTACGCCAGTTTTCGTTTACACTGCACCTCGTTGGCTTCTTGTTTAAGCGTGAAATGGTCCCACACTTTGGACATTTTCTATCTTTTACGGGCAGCTGAAATCCAGATGTGTGGTGTGCGTCTGCTAAAACGGTCCGTGTGGAACAATGATCCCCACGCCGAACAGGCCGCGCGAGATAGGAATTTAACGAATACTTGAGGCAAAAACTCTGACACAGTTTTCCTCTCACCTGTGGGTTGGCCAGTATCCTCTTGACTCCGTCCACCAGGTGCGACAGAAACTTCGCTCGCTCCGCATTGTTGAAGAGGGACCTTCTGACGGAGGCGATCTGAACTAGACACGACAAAACCTGCGTCAAACGGACAAACGAAAACACAGGCGTTAGCGTGACGCAAAAACCACATTGTAGACTGATGATGATTGTTGATCTGTCAAAAGTAAGAGAGTTGTGTTCACACCAAAAACAGGGCAGCATGTGTTCGTCCTGTTTGTTTTTCCCCCCCGTCACTCACCAGTGGAGAAAGTGAAGGAGGGATGGAATGATATAAATTGAAGAAGAGCTGCAGAGTGGAGGAATCGAGAAACGCTGCAGGAGAGGAAAGGGAGGAAATCATCAGCGCGTACGTTTACATTTATAAACATGTGTACGTGGGTACAAACTAAACCGTGACCGTATTCTACAAATATGACACCGACACCGCTGCACCCACCTGATCTCCATGACGTGGGGATCTGTACAGTGCAGAGGTCGTCCGACGACTCGTCTGTGGAAGTTCCTATGAAGTCGTAGTTGAGGCAGTTGTAGCTGAGTTTGAGCAGCTGCATCAGGAGACCGTGCTGCGACTCATCGTTTAGATTTAAGTTCTTCCCCGAAGCCTGAAAACAGAAACACAGAGACTACGATAGGTGGACGTTTTGCCTCCTCTAACCAACATTTTTCCCAGCTCTAGACTCATAATATGCAATTTTAGAGGTGAACAATCAAAGGATAAAACTAAACATAAATATTCCAGGGAAAAGAGCCTCAATATCAGATGAATCCCGATTAGTTTTATGCAGGTAGCCAAAGAGAGTGATGAGAGTTACGGTGTTCCTTGAATGCATCTCGTGGCCTTAAGCTCTGTCTGGGTAAATTTAACCCTTCAATTGGCCAAACAACCAACGTGACCTTCTGAAGTCTTCATAGAAATGCACGTACGTACATTCGTACAATACAAATAAATATTTCACGTACCTGTTTGAGGAGGTTACAGGAAAGCGTGAAGATATCAAAGAGGGACGAGTCTCTGAACGACGACGCGATCTTCCTGTGTTTAGTGAGCGGATGTGTTGTGTCGGCCTGCGGAGAAAAGACACAATGTTTACGGCGTCAACAGTTTCTTTGTGCCGACTTCCAACTTCGGACTTAAATGGAACATAAAGAAACGAGAGCGTACCTGGTTGATCTCATTGGTCAGCTGGGACAAAATGGTCACACCGATGATGCAGTGCTCGACGCTATCCTGTAGAAAGCGCGTCACGTCGGCGATGACGTTCCTGAAGACGTAGTCGTCCTTCTGACAGTCGAACCAGCCCAGTTTGGTGATCCGCGCGTACAGCTGGATCAACGCCTGCGTGACGAACGCCGCCAACTTCGGCCGCGTCGCCAGATAATTCAGTACATAGTTCCCTGAACGTGACGGTTACAAGAACATTAACGATTGGTGAGCGACGGGGCAGGACGGGATCGGCGACAGCTAACGCGCCAACTCGTTTGCGTTTACTCACGGATGTCGATGCGTTGCTCCAGAGGCAGAGGGTTGCTGGTTCGAGACACCAGTTTAGAAAGACACGTGGCCGCAAGCAGCTGAGAATACGACGACTGTCGACCAAAACACCAAAATAAAAAATATTAAGTGACAAAATAGGTTGTATGTTGTATGTACGCATGTTAATGCATGATGCGTTTCCATGACGACTGACCAGAAAAAGACGTGCGTGACGTCATGTTTACGTGCCACGACACCGGAGTCCAGGCACCGTTTACCAGTTAGCTCCATTAGCTGCATTAGCGCCTTTTAGCTTTTTGAAAAAAGGATTTTTGGTCCAAAATCATCATACTATACTATGTCATCCAAAATTAGAAAAATTTAGCGGGCCTACAGTCGAACAGGAGCGGTCCGTTTATTTAACGAAACGAGCTGCGCTACAAATAACTAGCTTTCCCGTGTACTGCGTATGTGTGCGTCTATTTTTAAAGTTTAGCGTTACTTTAGAGAATCGTTTAACAATCCGGAGTCACGTAAACACGACGTCACGCGCGTCTTTTTGCGGTCAGTCGTCATGGAAACGCATCGTGCGTTAACGCTAAATGCGCCCAGCGCTAGACAAAATCTAACCAATACATCCCTTTAATTAAACGTCCAACCAAAACATTGAAAGTCACATACTTTAGCAACATTTTGTGAAATTTCTTTGCTAACTTTAAAGAGTTTCAGAACATTTTCAAGGTTACACACAAAAAAAACAAACAAAGCAAGAGTACGGATAATTTAAATGTTGAGCATAAAAAGAGCACTGACGTTTAGTTGAGAACATTAACAGCTTCATTCATCCCCGCCCGCCCGGCCGTCAGCCCCTCAGGCCAAAGCTCCACCCCCCCAAAAAAAACCCCACCACCAGTTGCCATTTTAGGAACAAGAAGTTCAGATATTTGTTGTTTTGCAACATTAGTGACATGTTTTTGGTAACTTAACGGCAGCAGAGCGCGAAACCAATGGAATCAACAACAGCGACTTATAAACACGTCAACTGTTCGGTCGAGTCGGACGCCGCCCCGCTCTCGCGACGAAGTGAGACTAATCAAGAGCAACTGCGATGAATGAGTGTGTGAGCGAAACAGTGGACCCGTTTTTGTTTTTAAATAAATCAGAGAGACTTATTCTGTAGATTAGTTACAGAAGAGAAAAACCCGTGCCAGCTCTGTTTGGAACGAGGAAACAAAAGTGTTTGATCTAAAGGTCGATTGATGTGGTTTTTTTTCTATGACCACAGCTGATGCCAATTTTTGTAGAAAGAGGGCAGCCAATGGTCAGTAATAGATGCAAAAAAAATTTTGGCCTATACATTTAGCTATTTTTCTTTTTTTCCCTCTATCAAATAAAATATAAATGTTAAATCTGCATCGCAGTGCATTTATATACAGTATTTGTATTTTAAAATATTAAAATCATTAAAGGTGCATTATGTAATAAATCTAAAGCATAAAATCCTCCTAATATGTCACATAGACTCAGGAATAATGTTCATATAACAAACTGAACTCACCAACAACAACAGTACAGACACAATATTTGCACGAAAAAAATATTTTGCAGACTGCAAATCATGTTTATGTTTTGAAATCATGTTTTGGCATGTGGCGCCACCTACCGCCGTCTACCAATCATTGCAGTCAGTAGAGTCTCAGCTGCTGAGCAACCACGGGTTGCCAGTTACGTCTGAGCTACAATGGCGGAGAAAACGAAACCTAAAAGGCCTCAGTATTTTTGAATTTGAGTGTAGTAACAGTTTTTGGCCACATTCTTACATATGGTGCCTTTAACTACATGACAGAAGCAACCTAAAAGACTAAATAAAATATATTTTTGGCAGGAAAAGTAAAGTTTTAGTGACTTTAGTGACTGAAAAAAAGGCAGAATGAGTGATAAAAAATAGCATTGACTTATCCGTCCAACCTCGCTTGATGATGATGCTTAACGATGCACTGAGCAGCTCTATTCTTCAGCAAAACATTGAAATGAGGTAAGTTTTAGTCTTATTAGGTCACAGAGAGACAGTGAGGTGGACACAGAGGACACGGTTGGACACTCACACTCCCTCTCTCCAGCAGCAGCTGACACTTGCTGAGACAGTCGGGGCTGTTGGTGAACTCCACCAGAGCTTTCTCTGCCTGGAGTCGGACGGCGGTCTCGGTGGTCTCGTACAGCTGCTTACACAGGATCTCCAGCTGGGCAAGGCCCTGATAACAGAGAGAGACAAGAGGAAGACAACGGACTTATCAGTGAGCGACAGACAGACACACACACACAGACACACACCGTCCTCTGAATCTTCATCATCGGTAAAAGAGAGAGAGGACAGCGTGTTCCTCTTCATTTCAACAAACCACAGCGGAGAGAGAAACGAACAATCGTTAGAATAACTGACAGTAAAAGTGTCACAAAAGTGTTTAAATTTTGACGATTCAATATCTTTGTTTTCTATGTCTGCTTTAACAATATTAAACTTACCATACAATATTAATATCCTCCAAATAACTTGCATGTTCAATGTGTAATTTTATAGTTTGCAAAAACGATTAGTTTCGTTATTGATTTTTCCCAAACATCAAATTTGGCAATGGCTTGTTTTTCTGGTCAATAATCAATCGATTGACTGTCTATTGTTGTCGCAGCTGCTCGTCTGTCATCATTTTTGAAGTTTTTTTTTTTAAACGAAACACAGAACCAATCATTTTCTCTTCATTTCTTATGTTCATTAATCGAGGAAATAATTGCCAGAGGAACCTGGAGTGAAAATAATCATCCGTTTCATCCCAAATTAAATCATAAAAAATACACAAAATTAGCTCACGTTCTTGATTTTCCTGACGTTTCGTTCCATTGGCGAAAAACTGCCGAGTCATGCGCACACACACAGTGACAGCAAGACGCCAGTTACTCATAAATAAATTTAAAATGGTGGAGCGACCAGGTTAGAAAACAAAGTTAGTGGTGATGGAGGTCTGGGTTTGAAGGGGGGGGGACAGGGGGTCGTGTTTCATTGTGTGTGTGTGTCAGCGTCAGATAAGAGCTCAGACTGTGAATACTTCACTTCATCATTAACACTGATATGACTTTTCACTCCAGACGACGTCACAGCACACACACACACACACACAGCCAGGTGGTCATGTGACAGTCATGTGACGACTGCACATTTTATTATGTGATTTCTTAAATTAAACTATCACTGGGAAGTGAACTCAAATTAAAAACAGTCCACATACTGTAAATACAGTGTTAGACACTTAAGCAGCTGCTACAGATTCAATTATAAGGAAAATAATCAAACTATTCAACGATTTATAAAGTTTTCTGATGTTGTACGATGTACTGAGAAACACAGAGGAGAAGAAAAAAGTTACTTAGAACAGGTCTACAACAATTAATCGATCAATAACAGTTGACTTGATTAACCGACAACTATTTTTGATGAAATATTCAATAGGTTTCAGTGTTTATTTACTAATTAAAACAAGTTTCCTGAGTTTTCAGCTCCTTAAAAGTGAATATTTTCCAGTTTCTTTGCTCCATATGACAAATAAATCTTTAAAAATTGATCATTTTTGGTTCATGGACGACATAAGACATTTGTTAACAACATTTCAATGTTCATTATTAAGCATTTTGTGGACCGAGCAAGAACTTTGATTGATTATAGCCAGACTAAAGTGTCCACTGCTTTATTAGACGGTCATTTCAAAACAGGAAACTAAAGTTTGCGTCACTTTCATAAGCCAAACTCCACAGAGAAAATCAGTTCAAACGTGTTTTATTTAGATTTCTGAGTTTGAAAAAACATTGTTAAGTTTGACCCAAAGTGACACGAACTTAAAACGGCGCCTCTGTAGACCTCGCGTGTTTAAGCAGTTCCATGATATTGTGAAACCAAAAGTGTTTCTACACAATCGTTAACCTGTGACGAGCTCTGCAGAGCGTTGGTAAAATGAGAACTTAAAGGATCATTATCCCACACGTGCCCCTGCGTCAACCTTTACACCCTGATCGTCGTCTCTGGTAACGCAAAGACGCTGAACATCACATCGTTGGAGAGAGAGAGAGAGGCAAAGGCTTCAGAGGATGTGGAAGCACGATGATGCCCTTGTGTCAGGAAACAAAAAATGAATATGCAGACGCTGCCAGTCCTCAGTGACCTACACGAGAAACAACTTCTTCACCCCGTAAAAAAGTGTGAGAAGACGCTACGGAAAAAACAAAATCCAGCTAAAAGGAAAAAGTGTTTACACACTTGAACTACAACAAAGCCAGAGCTCACAGGATGTGTCCGTGAATAAAGAAGGCAAAAAATTCCCAAAAAACTCTACACGCTGGAGTGTAAACGTAAGAGACACAAGATAAACAGTTATATTACCATCACAATACCACAATCACTGTCTTACTGTTGGTCTTGTTACCATGGCGTTATCAAGGGCTGCACAACATATGTAAATGTAACGCCGTCAACAGTGATATCAACATGCACAATGTATCTGCCAAGGAAGATGCACTTGCTTTTGAACTATTGTTTACATTTCAGCGCCGCATATGCATATTATTTTACATATTATCTCGCTTAAACGAGCGCCGTAAAATGTCAGAAAATGTTGAAAAAGGTCGATGACGACGTTCTCGAATATTTCCCTTTGTCCACAAACCAAAACGATTCACTTTTAATGATTTCTTTGTTACACGGAGCAAAGAAAGCAGACAATATTCACATTAAAGCGGCCAAAAAATCATTAATAACTTGTTTTGATTACTGGAAAAAACCAGTGAAACTGATTAAATCAATTAATCTTTGCAGCCCCATCTCATTTATTTAAATTAAATGAATTATTTTTATATAAAACAACGTTTTTGGAGAGTAAATAATAACTTTCACTGATATGCAAAGCCAGAGCAGAAGGCGGTGACTCTGCATCAGGAAGTATTTGTTTATTTATTCAAATCATATCGCACGACAATATTCAACAATGTTATGACATGTGACACATATTTCCATAGTCTCCAGCAGCCAGAGTGTGACAGCCTCTGCTGGAGAATATGATATTTTAACTTTTTCTACAAATTGGGAAGTGACAGCCTCGCTGTAAGTCTTTATAAATAGTGTGGCAGTGAGTATATTTTGACTTCTCGTATTGAGCGGTTATATATTTAAAGGTGGTTTTCAGTCTCGCAGATCTGGCAACCCCTGAGCCCTTGTTTCCAGGGAAGCGGCTCCTCTTGGAGCTGCACGTCCACGACTAACCGCTGTCACAGCCTCTCAGCCCCAGCACCAGCATCCACGCTGCTGGCGTCTGGGGCTGAGGCGGCAGCCGAGCATCCTCCTCTCCATCATCATGGAGGAGAAGTGACGGGCAGATCCAGAGGTTTGCCCTGCTTCTCCTGCTCCTCCTCCTGCTCCTCCTCCCCAGACATGTGTCGGTGTGGAGCGGCTAGCTCCAGCCAGGCTAACTCAACACAGCTGCACTGCACTGTTACACACATAAACAAAAGCCCCCAGGTGTCAAACCCAGCCCCGCGTCCCTCCATAACCCCGGCAGCGGCGGACACACGAGGCCAGATCCGGAGACGAACACTCCCGATAAACCGAACCGTGTTTTTCAAACGGGCTCGGGCGGGAGAAGTTGACGTCTGGAGGCTTGACGCTAACGTTAGCCTAGCATGCTATGTGGTCAGCTAGCTTTAGCCCAGCGGGACAACAAGTGCACAAACACGGTTGTGGTTTAAAAGCTTCAACGGGACGAGTCAAAGTGGGTTTATTTGATTAATGTTTACATTTCGCTGCTCACTGGCGCCAAACCCCCCAGTAACCAGGCAGAGTTAGCCTGACAACAGCTAGCCGTCCGCGGACAACCGATGCTCTTTTATTGTTTACTTCAATAAAACACGCCGCTCCCTCGCACGGTTAGCCCGCCGGTTACGTGCCTCCACCCGGCACAAACACCGGGGACCCCGCGGACTCTGGGGCACCGCGTCTGCCGCTCCTCGTCCCGTTTCCCAGCCTCAAATCATCCCCTGTGCTCGCAGCTAGCACGAGCTAACCCCCCCAGCATCCACAGGCAGCCTCAGCAATGACAGCAGGCCACAAGTCAACACACACAGGCGGCCACATCCTTTCTTTTAACGCCGCACAGCAGCGGCAACGCGGCCGCCTCCCGCACGCAACCGCCGCACACGGCCCCCGCGGCGGCTGCACAGCGCCAGAATCCGCGCTCACACTCCTCCTCCCGTTCCCGGAGAAACTGTCGGTCACAAAAACATGAATCCTCCACTTACCTGCACATGATCCGCCATTTTTCTCCATTTCATGCACCTCTCACTCCCCCGCTTATGGGTATGGACAGCGACAACAGCGCCCCCCGCGGAGGCCACGCGAACAGCGGCCCATTCATTCCACACCAGAGCGAGTTTACATGGAGGGGACTGGGATTATTGAAGTAATCCAGTTCTGTAGTGATTAAAGCGAGCCAAAACTGTAATCTAGACCTGAATAATCTCATAATGAAGTAATTCTGCCGGACACGAGTGAAGTGACTAAAATCCAGGACTTAAAATAATACAGTACTGAAGTTTTTAGAATTGTAATCCAGGACTGAAATAATGCAGAGCAGCAGTTATCTAGAATTGTAGTAATCCAGGACTGGTATAATCCTGTCGTCATGACTGAAATAATCCAAAACAAAAAGTATTACAGTAATGAATCATCCAATACTACTGAAGTAATGTATTCTTATAGGGTAGAACTACAATAATCCACCATGATCATGACTGAAATAATCCAAAACAAAAAGTATTACAGTACGGAATCAACCAATACTGAAGTAATGTATTATTGTGGGGTAGAACTAGAATAATCCATGATCATGACTGATATAATCCAGTACAGTAATCAGGAATAAAACAGTACATTACTGAAGTAAATTCACTATTATAATCCAGGAATTAAGTAGTGAAATTATGAAATAATGCACACATACAAACACATCAGTGATATTTTATATTTTAACTCTATTATATTTATTTTTTATTCTATGTAGCTGCTGCTACACTCTAATTTCCCAGTTTGAGATTAATAAAGTACATCTATTCTACTCTATTCTATTCGAGTCTCGTCTAGTCCATTCTATTGTGTTGTATTCTATAAATAACAGTAATAGGTGACGGCCACTGGGTGGCAGCAAACCCCTGAGGATGAAAGAGATTCGTTTATTTACCTTCATTTCAGCGCAGTGTCTTTGCACACATGTATGTGTCTACAATACACGTGTGGTGACGCACGCCGCCCTCAAGGGGGCAGTAAATGACCGGGTGCATCAGTGAGTAAGTAGAGCACAAGGCAAACATCACATTCATATAAATAAATATACGCTATTAAACTGCCACTTTATTAGGTACACCTGTTCTGTTTTATCATCAACCAAACACATGGCAGTTAACTGAGTGAGGAGGAAAGGTGACTTTGAGTGAGGTGTTGTTGTTGTTGTTGTTGTTGTTGTTGTTGTTGTTGTTGTTGTTGTTTGGACTGAGTATTTCAGTATTACATTATCAGTGAAAATGTCTCGTTAATGCCAGAGTTCAGAGGACAACGACCAGACCGGTTCAGGACGACGGAGAGGACAACAGTGAAGTCTCACAGCAGGAGACGACTGAGACACACAGAGAGAGGACAGAGGACAGAGGACAGAGGACAGAGGACAGAGGACAGAGGACACGGAGTCACATGAAGAACCAGGAAGATTCTTATTCGAATAATCAGATAGTATCGTGTTTGACTTTGAGACACAAGGGACAAGTGCGGAGGGACACATGAGACAGAGTGATGACTCTGTGGAGGGGAGGAGGACACAGCTGGTCCCCGTGGACTCCATCAGGAGCAGGAGATTGTCGTCCACAGGGGGACGAGGACGATCGATGAGGACGACGCTAACGAGAGGAAATGCTCCAAACAGGTCCTCCGACTTTAACGTCCTCCTGCGTCCTCGTCTGTCAACAGGTCCTATATAAAAGGGGACGCAATCTTACGGTTTGCTTGGTGAAGCTAATCGGGAAGTTAGGATGTGTTGGACAGCCACCAGGGGGCGTCTTCTTCTTCTCACAGTCTCTGAGGACATCATGTCTCAATCACTAGATCTTCAATTTAGAACAATGTTTTTTTTTTTTTTTATTCCATCAAAGTAGATGATCTAAGTGTGGGACATGTGAGTGGACACCTGTGTGATTGACAGCTGCTTCTGTCCAAACAGGAGACCGGTCACAGGAGACGCTGGACAAATCACGAGTGACGCGGCTTCAGATTCTTCACAACTGTCTCTGGGGAAACACCTGCGTCAGGTCGCCATGACATTGAGGACGTCAGAGACGTCAGAGACACATTCATGTCCACACTGGTGTGAGTGCTACCACAGAGATGTTACCTTCAGGAGAGGTGGACAAGGGAGACCATTTGTCTCTCTCTGTCTCCATGTCTGTCTGTCTCCCTGTGTCCATGTGTCTCTCTCTCTGTCTGTGTGTCCATGTCTGTCTCTTTCTCTGTGGACATGTGTCTCTGTCTCGCTGTGTGTGGACATGTGTCTCTGTCTCTCACTGTTTCCATGTGTCTTTCTCTCTGTCCGTGTGTCTCCGTCTGTCTGTCTCCCTGTGTCCACATGTCTCTCTCTGTCTCCCTGTGTCTCTGTCTGTCTCTCTTTGTCCCTGTGACTCCGTCTGCCTGTTGCCCTGTGTCTCTGTCTGTCCCCCTGTGTGTGTCCACATGTCTGTCTCTCCCTGTCCCCCTGTGTCTCTGTCAGTCTCCTTGTGTCCACCTGTGTCTGTGTCCACATGTCTCTGTCAGTCTCCTTGTGTCCACATGTGTCTCTGTCTGTCCCCCTGTGTGTCCACATGTCTCCATCTGTTCCCCTGTGTCTCTGTCTGTCCCCTCTCCCCCTGTCTGTCCCCCTGTGTGTCCACATGTCTCCGTCTGTCCCCCTGTGTGTCCACATGTCTATCCCCCTGTGTGTCCCCTGTGTCTCTGTCTGTCCCCCTGTGTGTCCACATGTCTCCGTCTGTCCCCCTGTGTGTCCACATGTCTCCGTCTGTCCCCCTGTGTGTGTGTACAGTCAGGTACAGGGTAAAGAGCTCACGTCAGGACGTTTCTGCCTGTAATTAATTATATTTTTAGGCAAAGAACAGAAGCAGAACTAATCTGTGTATAATCTGGAATATAAAACCTGACAGTCCACAACAAACGTGCCCTGAGCGTCACGTCCTCAGGCCTCAGCGTCTCCGTCTCTGTCTCTGTCTCCACAGCAGCAGCAGCATCAGTCACTGTGAAATGGTTTTAACCTGTGAGAGTCAAACACATAAAAAGGTCCCAAAATTGCGGCGCGTGTCCATCAGAACATGACTCAGCAGGATTCTTCCCACAATGCACTGCTGCTCTTGTTGAGTTCGACCTGCAGGACGTCAGAGGACGAGATGTCCACCAACAGTGGACAATCACTGCATCTTCATCTCTTTTTCTCAGACCTGGTGTCCTGATGATGTCTTGTCTCCTAACTCCTAACTGATGACACCTCGTTTCCTCCTCAGACGTCCATAGTTTCTCTAAGTCTCCTCACTCCTCACTCAGACCCATCGTGTCCTGATGACGTCTCATCTTATCTCCTCATGAACTTGTCTCATACTTGTCCTCTGACCTCAGTCCTCATTTCTTTATCTCCTTGTCTCCTTGCATCCTCACTCAGAACAAGTCTTGTGATGATGTCTTTTCTCCTCATGAACTTGTCTCCTAACTCAGACGTGTCGTCGTGATGAAGTCCTCTGAACTCAGTCTTCCTGTCCTCGTCTCCTTGCCTCCTAACTCAGACCTGACATCCTGTTTTCTCTGACCTCAGTCCTCATTCCCTCATCTCCTTGCCTCCTAACTGAGACCTGGTGTCCCGATGACATCTTGTCTCATCTCCTCATGAACTTGTCTCCTAACTCAGAGGTTCTGATGAGGTCCTCTGACCTCTGTCTTGATTTCCTTGTCTCCTTGCTACCTAACTCAGACCTGACATCCTTATGAGGTATTGTTTCCTCTGACCTCAGTCCTCATATCCTTGTCTCCTTTTATCCTTGTGTCCTAACTCAGACCTGGTGTCCTGATGACATCTTGTCTCATCTCCTCATGAACTTGTCTCTTAACTCAGAGGTTCTGATGAGGTCCTCTGACCTCAGTCTTCCTTTCCTTGTCTCCTTGCTACCTAACTCAGACCTGACATCCTGATGAGGTCCTGTTTCCTCTGACCTTAGTCCTCATTCCCTCATCTCCTTGCTTCCTAACTCAGACCTGGTGTCCTGATGAAGTATTGTCTCATCTCCTCATGAACTTGTCTCCTTACTCAGAGGATCTGATGAGGTCCTCTGACCTCTGTCTTCATTTCCTTGTCTCCTTGCTACCTAACTCAGACCTGACATCCTTATGAGGTCCTGTTTCCTCCGACCTCTGTCCTCAGTCCTCATTCCCTCATCTCCTTGCTTCCTAACTCAGACCTGGTGTCTCAATGACATCTTGTCTCATCTCCTCATGAGCTTGTCTCCTAACTGAGACCTACCGTCCCGACGAGGTCCCGTTTCCTCTGACCTCAGCCCTTATTTTTACTCCTCGTCTCCTCGTCTCCTCGCCTCCTCCTTCCTTCCTCAGGCCCTTGCTCTCGTCTCGCCGCTCTCCGCTGGAAGCGACGAGGCGCGGGGAACCGCGTCAGAGCGGCGTGCTGTGCTGTGGGCTGTGTGCAGCACAACGACGAACGGACGCCGCTGCTCTGCTTTCGCCAAAACAAATTACTCAGAGCTGCTGATGCTGATGCTGATGCTGATGCTGCTGCTGCTGCTGCTGCTGCTGCTGCTGCTGATGCTGATGCTGATGCTGATGCTGCTGCTGATGCTGCTGCTGCTGCTGATGCTGATGCTGTTTACAGCCCTGAAAACATTCTCTGCCTTTTCCCTCCACCACTGTCACAATTTGATCAAGTCTGACAAGTGCACAACAATAGGTGACCTTACACACACACACACACACACACACAGAAATGTCTGTTATCTGATTTTTTTTTTTTTTTTTTTGGACACACAAAAAACAATTGGAGCCACTTGTCCACGTCCATGTCTCCAGATTACGTCCCCTGCTTTATCTCAGCCGTTCAGCCGTTTTAAACGAGTAATTCACCCTCGCGTCTCCGTGTAAAAACCTTTTTTTCGCTCTCCTTCACCAAACCCCATAGAGAAAATCATCGTTTTTTTTAGCTCGCAGGGACAAATAACCGTCGGTCTGTTTCTGCTTCGTTTTCTTCGATCGCGTCGCTGAGGTAAACCTGAGCAAAGGCTTTCGAACCCCGAAGTCACAAAACTGACATGTTTGAAGTGAGTGACGGAGACGGCGGTGGATCAATAACTGCTGTGTGCTGAGACGTTAAAATCGTTGATTTTCTCTATGGGGTTTGGTGCGGGGAGAGTGAGCGTGACACAAAGGCCGTTTTAATGGCCAATTAAGTGTTTGATAAGAGTAACGCTGAGGTCTCTGAGACGTGAATCCCGTCGCTCGCGCACGTCCTCGACGATATGAATGAATTAGCGCCCTCTGATGGACGTTAAACACAGAGGCGGTTCTGGAGTCAGTTGGGGCCCTAAGCAAAAATTCCCAGGGGGCCCTTTCTGACCAGTGTTCATCATCATTATGTTATAAATAATAATAATAATAATAACATGGAAAAACCTTGTAATTTTGAAAATAAATAAAGTATGTGAGAATATATATGTTAAGAACAACAACATACTGTAAAAAGCTTTTAAAAAACTAAATAAACTTAGTAAAAAAATTGATTTTTTTAATTTTTTCTAATTAATTTTTTAATTTAATTTATATAAATTTTGTAAAAAAAATATATACATTACACTGCAAATAACTAACATTATAAACGTATAAACAAACCTTTTAAGCACTGCTTCTACTAGTTAGCATTAGCGTCAGCTAGTGTTCTGATGCTAATGTTAGCTGCTGTTCAAGTCTGTGTCTCCACAGCAGTCATTTACTGTTAATGTTATCATTATATCATTATCTTCACCAGCAGCGACAACTGTCTTTCTTTCTTTTTACTTCATCCTCTTTCTTTTTTCTTCCTCTTCTCACTTCCTGATTGAAAACTCCTCTTCATTTTCCTTTTAGCCAACTTGCAGAACGATAACTTCACACAGGTTAAAGTGACGTGGGGCCCCTTTAGGGAGGTATACGACTGAGATGTCATTGCAAATCGCCCATTGTTGTTTAAGGGGGACGGGGAGGCGGCTGGTCACTGATGCATTTCAGTAAAAAGAGCCCTCAGGCTCCGAGTGTCGGGGGGCCCCCTATCCGTTCGGGGCCCCAAGCAGTTGCTTGCCTTGCCGTCCGGTTAAACAGAATACAAACCTTCAATATTTCTCAGAATGCTCCTTTTTTTTTTATTTATCCTCTGCTGTACATCATGGGGTTGATGAGCTGTTGTTTTTCCCGGCGGTGAACAGCCTGAAGGTCCGCGTGAGTCGAACCAGGAGGACACGGCAGCGTCCTCACTTCATTAGAGGAGCTAGTGACTCGTCCTAACGCGGGCTAATTAAAACCCTGAACCAGAACAAGAGGACACATTATTCATATTCACATTAACGAGCTGAATCGGGGGCGACGTGCGCGCGCCGATGTGTTTGCGCCGCTGCTCCTCCGGGTTATTTTCGGCAGCAGTTTAAAATTGCATTTGTCACAGTCGAGGTCCGGCCGGGGCCTGGCTCCTGGCTCCTGGCTCCTGGCTCCTGGCTCCTGGCTCCTGGCTGCTCCTGCTGCATCGCAAAAACCCTTTACCTCGCTGTCAGCTGACGTGATGTCTCTGAACTCTGCAGGGGTGGCCTCGCATGTTTTTGTTTTGTTTTTTTCCAGTTCCACATCAAATGTGCGCTTAAAAATAAATAAATAAATAAACTCCACTTTAAAATAGACACAAACGGAGCTCCTTCAGCTCGTGGCGAGAGAAACATCACGCGCCGATGTGACCTAGTTCAGACCTGCACGTAAATCAGCTTAAAGCTTGACGGTTAAAAAAATGATACGTGAACACACGTGAGGTCATGTGAGGAAGAGGAAGAGGAAGAGGAATTATATTTGACCATACAATCTGACCTCTGATGACCCTTGACGGACACCAGGAAAACACCAATATAATCTACTGTATCTGAAGAACATTATTAAGACTTTGTCATCCACTCACTCTCCCACACCAAAGTCCGTTGAAAAAAATCTGCGTTTTTACTTCAAGGGGACACAGGGGGCGCTGGTCCTTTGCTGCCGCTATTGGTGATTTTGTGTCACTTTAAGTTAAACACCTATAACTAAACTGCAGCATCATGCAAAGCATTCTGGGAAACCCCAGAACCCACAAACCCCCCAACATACTACAGTATATATATATATACTGAGTATATATATAGATAATTTAAAGGTGCCATATGTAAGAATGTGGCCAAAAACGGTTACTACATTCAAATTCAAAATACCGAGGTCTTTTGGGTTTCGTATTTTTTTTTTGACATAACTGGCAACCCGTGGTTGCTCGGCAGCTGAGGCTCTACTGACCGCAATGATTGGTAGACGGCGGTAGGTGGCGCCACATGCAAAAAACATGATTTCAAAACATAAACATGATTTGCAGTCTGCAAAATATTTTTTTTTTATGCGAATATTTTGGCTGTACTGTTGAGTTCAGTTTGTTATATGAACATTATTCCTGAGTCTTTATTACATAATGCACCTTTAAATATCTATAAATATAAAAGTTAAATTTAAAAATACGGCTCCTACCTTATGCGTCCTGATGGTGGCGCTGATCACAGGCATGAGGTTCATAATGGTTACATCGCTTAGTTTTTAGTCCTAAATGCAGTTACTTTTGCGACATGTGTTAAACACACAGTGTTTTTTATTTAACAGCAGCTTTCTGCACAAAAGAAATAGACGATAATGAGATAATGTTACTTAATATAAGCGTGTTATTTATAACACATAAAACATATATCTTCATATATGTTTTAATAGTCAAATAGTGGTCATTTTAATTCCTCTGTGCATCAAAAAAAAACACTCTGCGCTCCATCGGTCTGTCTCTGTGACATTAATGATGTTGATGACCGGTGACCTTTGACCCCTGACTTCAGCTGCAGGGACAAAGCAAAAAAAAAAAAAAAAACATTCATGGAGTTCATGAACCGCTCTGCACTCAGTCATAAAGAGACGCACAACCATCAGAGAGGAGCCTGCAGCAACAGGAGATCAATCAGTTATTGATGGAACACACACACACACACACACACACACACACACACACACACACACACACACACACACACACACACACACACGCACAATAAGAACCACTTTGACATAATTACTCAGTACAGTAAGAGTCTATAGATCAGAGTGAAATGTCAATATTCACTCATGTGTCACATTATTTCCAAGTGTGTTTGACTCTAGGATCAGTTCTGATTCTGTATTTACAGCTATTTTATTATTATTGTTGTTTATTTGTTTGTTTGTTTGTTTGTTCCTCACCTGCAGAATCTGTTTCAATGAAACCAGTTTACGTTCCAAAATTATTCCATGACATTCGTACATATTTTATAATATGCAACTTTATTAAAAATCACATTTCTCAGAGGTTTCCTGTACGTTATATGATCGTTATCTTATTTTTTTTCACTAACTGCCTCAGCATCGACCGCACTGTGAGAAATATATGAAAAAATCCATAAAGTGTTTACTGCTCATCTCCAAACGCCTGTCAATCACACAACACACACACACACACACACTGGTTCCCATGACTTCAGAGGACATTGCCATTGACTTACATTCATTTTCTGGAGATTTATTCTGACCTTAACCTTAATTTCCACTGACCTAATCCTAATCCTAATCCGAACTTTAAAACATGTCTTCACCTTAAAATGTAGTCATATACATGACAGGGACTTTTCATTTTGTCCCAAAAACGAAGACAAGTCCCCATAATGTGAGTGTGTAAACAGATTTAGGTCCTCACAACATACAGAATACACTATTAGAAATAAGGGTTACCTTTTAAGGTTCTTCCGCTTGTCCTCATAGGAGAACCCTTTTTGGCTCCAGGTAGAACCTTTTTTTTATAAAGATTCCACCGGGAACCCTTTTGGAGGTTCCACCAAGAAACCCTTTATTCAGGAAAGGGGTTTTTAAAGGGTTCTCTGGATCAAAATGGTTCTTACAAGAACCATTAGTGTTACCAAGAACCCTAGGAAAAACCCTTTCTTCGGGAAAGGGTTTTTCAGAAGCAAATGGTTCCAGGTAGAACCTCAGCCCTTGTTCACTCTTAGAAACAAGGGTTCCAAAAGGGTTCTTCTACAAGGGCTGAAGTTCTATCTGGAACCATTTGTTTCTGAAAAACCTTTTTTTCCTAGGGTTCTTGGTAACACCAATGGTTCCAGTAAGAGCCATTTTGATCTAGAGAACCCTAAAAAAAGGGTTCCAGGTGGAACCTTTATAAAAAGGTTCTAGCTGGTAATCACAAAGTGTTATTTACTTTGTGAACAGTGTTGTTTTTTAGAATATTGACACAAATCTAATTCCCTAACCATTAATAATAGATAAATAAAATTATCTTACGGGTCGGATGTGATTGTATCGCGGGCCAGATGTGGTCCACGAGCCTCGGGTTGGACACACCCAGTCTTAAGTAAGTGTGTGTGTGTGTGTGTGTGTGTGTGTTACTGCATCCATCACAACTATCTACGGTGGCCTGGAAGCGCAAAAAACATTATTATATGAAACATGAAAGCATGACTTTTAACTTCCTTATAACCTGGCTTTTCAAAATAAAAGCCACTGTATGAGTTAACCCTATAACATAAAATGAGCGTTTTAATGTCTTTCCACGCGCCGCGTCCTGTTTGTTAAATATCACGTCACACATTATTCATGCGTCTCACTGTCAGAATATTACTTGTACTTTCCCGTTGTTAAAAAGTGCATCACACGATCGTTAGAGTGGTTTTTCCCACTCGCAGGACTCTCTGTCAGTAACTCAGTCTGTCTTTTAAAGTTTGTGAACGTGTGAAAACGTCCTTTTTTTCTCTCTCTGCCAGCGCAGGTCATCGCAGACGTGTGTCACACAGGAAGAGCTTTGTTTGTCGCCGAGATAATTATCACCGTCGCTGTACGGTGGGAGGCCGCGTCCAACTTTTCTGGATAAATCAGCATCTTTCTCTTTTAATCACCGCTGAGCCGAGGCGCGGAAATGTGTCAGTGAAAGAAGTGATGCTGTGATTGTTGTAGAGGAGGAGGAGGAGGAGGAGGAGGAGGAGGAGGAGGAGGAGGAGGAAGGACACCGTTTTCCACGCCATAACCAGAACGTGGTGGTTTTTTGAGGAGTGCGTTTTCCCCCGGTTACAACGAGACGGTTTGTGGTTGAGTTATAACCGCGTTAAAGTGGAGTTTATCCACTCATTATTGAGTGACAGACGTGTGTGGAAGTGTGGAAGTGACACAGGGAAATGTGAGAGAAAAGCATCTCATTAAAAACAACCAGAAACAGCTCAGACTCCTTCTCTTCTCTCGGTCTCGTCCTGCACATCAAGGAACGCTGTTTTTCTTCACTTTCTACATTCAGATTTCATGGATTCTCGAGTGTGTGGAGCTTTCTCAAAGTCGTTAAGGAAAAAACTCTCTAGGTTCGAGACGAGAGTTTTCTGGACTCACATCAGAGTACGGACCAAACAAAGTCAAAGACACAACTATTAAACTATAATACTATTAATACTTTTAACTTGTAGAACACAGAGCATTTAGGCTGCTTTTATACACTAGTACTTCTTTTTTTAAATATGCAAAAATTAATCGTAACTTTGACTGAAAAACACATAAAAAGGCTAAAAAACACATTTTGTAAAGCCTGAAAATGTGACCGATACACACTGGGGATGGGTATCAACTATCAGTATCAAGTATCAGTAAAGTATCAGTAAAGTATCAAGTATCAAGTATTGGTATAAAGTATCAATATCAGTACCAGTATCGGCATCAAGTATCAGCATCAGCATCAGTATTGGTATCAGTATGAGTATCAGTATCAAGCATCAGTATCAAGCATCAGTATCAGTATCAGTATCAGTATCAGTATCAGTATCAAGTATCAGTAAAGTATCAGTATCAGTATCAGTATCAGTATCAAGTATCAAGTATCAGAAAAAGTATCAGTAAAGTATCAGTATCAAATATCAGTATCAAATCAGTCAAGTATCAGTACCAAGCATCAGTATCAAATATCAGTATCAA
>NC_139802.1:42704092-42751592 GCF_963457635.1 Microchirus variegatus
TGAGCACTAAGGGCTAATAGAAACAGTGTTGACATTTAAGGGAAAGCAAATTTAAGCCACTTAAGAACATGTTCACTGCTTAATTTTCACTGTTAAACAGAAAAAGTATTCAAAGTCTTTAAAATTGTATTGAATTTGTCAAATTTAGAAAAAAAATATCGTTAGCCTAATAGCATAGTTGCCTAAGTCATAATTGAACGTTTTCAGAAAGAAAACAAGACAAAAACACATTGGTAAAGTTAGGCAGATATCACAATTACCCCCCAAAAAACTATGCTATGCTACTATGCTAATAACTAATTATGCTAAATAATTATGCTATTAGGCTAACGATATGTTACAGTTCAAAACTCAAAAAAGACACAATAACTGCACAATTATTGCTAATAAATGTAATATAAAATGAAGATTTTAACAACACAACCCCAGGATGTCCATATAAGGAGTTGTGTATTATTCCCACGGTAATTCAATTCCCAAGTGTGAGCACTAAGGGTTAATAAAAACAGTGTTGACATTCAGTCCCGGCGGCATGGGCGGGCATTGGGGGGCCGTGCCCGCCCACAGAGTCAGCGTGCCCCCCCTTGGCTTTTTATACAGTCTATGGCTGGGAGCTGTTTATTTTATTTGGGTTTTGTTTTTTACATCGGAGTGGCCAGCTCTCTATTATTTCTATCTTGGTTTATCGATCATACAACTCAACCAATCCAACCAACGAACGAAAGCAACATGCTGGCCAATCACAGGTGGTGGGGGCGGTCACCGATGAGATGGTACGCTGTTAGCACTTGACGTTTATGGTCGCTAGTTACTAGCGGCGCCATTCACCGAAGCACTGAAGTAAAGAGTATACCTGGCGTAAACATTCATCAGGGGGTGCCACAAGTCTTCGTTTCGCTCGCAGCATTGTCCGTTATTTTAGCTACAGGGCAATGCCCGTTTACGTGCCTCCCGATTGTTAAAATTAGTTTTTCGTGCCGTGGCACCGAAGTCCATGCACTGTTCACGTTAGCTCCGTAAGCTCCTTGTGTCGTTTAGCGCGCCTACAGTGGAAGTGAAGCGGTCTGTTTATTAAAGGAAAAGAGCAGCGCTACAAATAACCAGCGTACCTGTGTAACTGCGTATGTGTGCCTCTGTTTTTAAAGTTTAGCGTTACTTTAGAGACTAATTTTAACAATCGGGAGCACGTAAACATGACGTCACACGTATCTTTTTCCGGTCAGTTGCCATGGAAACGTGTCACGCGCCGTATAGTGCCCAGCGCCCCAAAATATTTTTTTTAATTTTTTTGTTATCATGTAATATTCCTGAAACATTTAGGTAACCAGTAGGGCTGCAACAATGAATTAATCTTTAGAGAGGTTTTTTTTTTAACAATTAATACAAACTTTGTGATTTGTTAGCTTCTTAAATGTGAATATTGTCTGGTTTCTTTGCTCCATTTGACAAAAAAAATCCTTAAAACTAGGTTCCAGGTGAGCCTAGTTTGAGTGAGTGTAACTCACCTGCATCATGCAGGTGAGTTACACTCACTCACTCACAAACTTTAGGTTAAGTGTAGGCAGAAGGGAAACACTGCTTTGTGCTGCTCCTCGTGCTCCTCAGCTGCTGTAGCTACTTCTTCCAGTATGAATGTTTACTTCAGTGTTCAGGTTGACATCCATGCTTCTTTTTCCAGTAGTGAAGCTGCTGTATGGTGCTATCTTCTTGAATACATGCTTTATTTGATAAATGTACACAGCACGACACACTTTTTTTTTGTAGATTTTGTGATGAACTGCCCCTTTTTAGTAAGAGCAAAATTATTTCTCCACACTGTAGGAGTGGTCACAGAGCCATATTGTTCACCCTGAAGCAAATAAATAACTCAAATAGGCTATAAAAAACCTATAAAACCTATAAAAAATAGGTTGAAAAAGTTTGCCCCCCTGAAAAAATGTTATGCCCCCCCTTAAATGTTTTTCTGCAGCCGGGTCTGTTGACATTTAAGGGAAAGTAAATTTCAGCCACTTAAGAACATGTTCACTGCTTCATTTTCACCGTTAAACAGACTTTTCCAACAGGAAACTGAAGTTTGTGTCACTTTATCTCCTGCACCAAAGTCCATAGAGAAAACCAATGGTTTTTTTTTTATCTCACGAGGACACAGCTGCTGCTGCTGCTGCTCTGCTGCTCCTTCTTTGCTAAGTTTATATCACTGATTTAAACTTTGATGAAGGATTTCAAACACTGAATCCATAAAATAAAAATAACACATTTTGAAGTGATTAAAGGAGGCAGCAGTGGATCAGCAGCTCCTGTTTGCAGTGGTGTGAAATCGCTGATTTTCTCTATGGACTTTGGTGTGAGCAGAGTGAGAGAAACTCAGAGAGATAGAGAGAGAGAGAGAGAGAGAGGGCGCCTCCTATTGGCTGCTCTCAGTGTGGGCGGAGCCTGATTTAAAAATAACATGAAGAGGTCGCCTCAGGTTTTTCTGTCGCGTTTCTATATTTGACATCTGAACTTGTTTTTAGCCACGGGATTAGAGCAAAGAAAAGTTTGATTAAGATGCATTTAAATTTAACTCTGCTGCGGGGGTGAGATGAAAGTCTTCTGTGTGTGTGTGTGCGTCACCTGTGGGAAGTTTATTTATTTATTTATCTATTTTTTTCCCAGAATGCTTCCTGTTCTCTTTAGCTGTAGCCTCGGGAGGAAGAAAAAAACCGGAGACGAAGCAACAGCTTGAGTTTGTTTTGGTGAAACAGCTTCACAACGTTGACTTCTTTTCATCAGCGTCTCGCACTTTATTCATATTAGCATCTCGCATTAGCATACACACAAACAACACACGCGCGCGCACACGAACAACACACACACGCGCGCACACACACACAGATCAGACTGCAGTTCTGAAAGGACTTCAGTGGGATGTGTTTCTCAGATTAAAGGGGATTAAAAGTGGTGCAGCCCCACCAGCGGTGATGGAGGAGAAAGCCGTTCCCAAGGTAACGTCGCTCGCAGCTTCCCTCCACCTGACACACTTAATCTTCCTCCGTGAATCAACACACACACACACACGCGCGCACGCGCACCCTGTCTTCACTTCATCCTCACACACACACACACACACACACACACACACGTTTCTGCTCCACACACAACTTTTATCCTTTAACGTTCTCCATGTTCCTGTTCCGTGTTTTTTCCCCCCGTTCCCACTTCCTGTCCTTTATTTCCTGTTCTCCGTCCCTTGTTTATCATTCTCTGTTCCCCAATTTCGTTTCCTGTTCCACAATCCATGTTCTTTTTGTTCCCTATTTCCTGTTCTCTATGCCACACTTCCTGTCCCCAATTTACAGTTTTCTATTTCCTGTCTCTGTTCTCCTTTTTCTATTCCACAATCCATGTTTTATTCCTTGTTTTCTGTCCCAGTTCCACAGGGCCGTTTCTAGCTGTTTGGGGGCCCTATGCGAGATACTATTTGGGGGCCCCTATTTTTTTTTTTTTTCAAACTCGAGGTAGAGATTACCCCACAAACACTTACATGCTTTGCAAATATATGCATAATGAATGCATCCAATACATGCAGGTATATGAGTCTGAGCTTGCAGTTTGGGGGCCCCCTGGTGGCTGTGGGGCCCTATGCAGCTGCATAGTCCGCATATAGCAAGACACGGCTCTGCAGTTCCATCTCCTTACTCTCTCTCTCTCTCTCAGTTTGTCTTTTCCTTATCTCCTAGACATTGTTCACTGTATTTTCTGTTCCCTATTTACAGTTCTCCATCCCCTCTTCTCTATTTTTTCCTGTTTTCATTCCCTTGTGTCACATTCTCTCCCTGTTTTATTAGGGTTCCAGCACGACTGTGCAAGAACCCTATTGAAATTGAAAGAGTAAAGGGCCAATTCCAATTCCTATCTTAACCCTCAATCTTAACTAACCCTCAAAACCAAGTGTTGAGGGTTATTTTGTCACTTAGAAAATGGGACACCCCTTAAATGCAGATACGTCTTCAGGCTGTAGGGGGCAGAATAACGCGAAAAGCTACGTCCAGTCTGTCAACTCCAAAAAAGAAGAAGAAGAAGAACACATTTACGTCACGATTATTTACAACCACGGACATATTCAGACAGTTACCACACACCACGGCTTATTGAAAAGTAAACTATCGCTTGTCCGCACCGGCCAGCTATTGACAAAAGATCGTAAAATAAAAAATAAATGTTACGCAACAATGACGTCAGTAATCCATAATATGGGCCTAAACTAAGATAAAACAATGGTTTTTTCAATGGTTTTTTTCATCATTTTTATATCTCTATTAACAAAGAAAATACTTTGTAATTTGTATCGTACTCGTTTCGCTGCTTTCGGCGCCATCTTTGTTATGTGAAAACACGCAATGCATTCTGGGTAGCCCTTGCTCCCAAGGGTGGTCTCGGAAAATCTCAATATTGAGGGCGATATGGCCCTTAAACTTGGCCCTCAACTTAATTTCGGGTTTCGCTAGCAGGAGCGCGCATTTTTGAGATTGAGGGTTAAGCAAGGAATTGGAATTCCCCATTATTATTATTAAGTGGTTTGGGGAATGTGCGTCAAAAAATTGAAGTGGGCGGGGCTAAAGACTGAGGCAAAAAAGTGCTAGTTTTCCTTGATCCCTGTTCGCTATCCCCAGTATCCCTTTCTCTGTTAGCTTAGCTTAGCTTAGCCTAGCTTAGCACAGACACAGCTGTGCGGAGCTGAAAGTTTCTCTAAACATTTCTTTGTCTCAGAGTCACTTTGAACTCGTGCAGAAAAGAGTAAAGTGATTTAAATCGTCTCTTTAAATCTTCTGATCAGTGTGTACAGTGTAGTTCAGCGCTAACATCGTGGTTGGAGACCGAGCTAATGAGGCTCAGTGTCATCTGTTTGTTTGGCTTCAGTTTGATCAACGTGGCCCCGGGGCCCCTGAGGGTCTCCTCCTCTCTGTGGGAAGTGTGTGTGTGTGTGTGTGTGTGTTTATTTCAGAGACTAACAGTGTGTCACAGAGGAGATAAATGCAGATGTTCTCCCAGCATGCTCGGCGCTCGCACAACCACGGGAAGATAAAGAGCCGGCGTCGCCGCAGTCTGAGCTAGCGCTGCTGCTGCGCCATGACAACGACGACAACAACAACAACGACGACGACGACGACGACACACACACACACGGATCAGCTGATAACACACGCACACACACACACAATGCTCAGTGGAGTCACACGAGGGCAAACAGAGTTTAACTGATGCTTTTTGCTGAAAGACATGTCACAAGTGCTTTATCCTTAAACTTTTAACTACACCCCCCCCCCCCCACACACACACACACACCCACACACACGGACACACGGACACACACACACACACACACACACACACACACACACACGCTTCCTTCACATGCAGCCCTGCAGCTGTAATCAGGGAAATGTACGAGTAAATTTGGTGCAACATCAAACCTAGAGGAGCCTAAATAATGATGCACAACAACACACATGCACGTGCATGCACATGCACACTAAAACCAGGCCTTAACCCTGAAAAAAAAGACACAAATGTCCCCACAAAGATATAAATACAAGTACAAGCAGTAAACACAGTGTTATCTCCTTAACCTTTAACCTTTGACCTTGACTTTTAACCATTAATTAAACTCAGAGCTTGACACTTAACCAGTTCTCCTCAGAAACGATGAGGTTCTGCCTCGTTGGGTTTTTTTTGGTCTCCAAATCCTAACAAGGTCGGTGTTTATGCTGGGGAAAAAAAGAAATGTCCTAAAGAGGTAACACACACACACACACATGCACACATGCACACACACTACACTACACACACTACACACACACACACACGCTGCGTCCTGGCATCTGATGAGAGCAGATCTTGGTTCAACACTATATTACTTTCCTGTCCTCAGGCCCACTTCCAATCTGACCCAGCTGCTGATAAACTGACTGTGATACACACACACACACGCGCACGCACACACACACATGCACGCACACACACAGAGCAGCCTTTAACTTATACCAACACACACCATGTGATGATTGTAGTCACTGTGCTGCAGGATTTACAGATGCACAGATACAGTCAGTCACTGACTGTGAGGCTGCTGCTGCTGCTGGTGATGATGATGATGATGATGAAGGAGTGAGTGAGTGAGTGAGTGAGTGAGTGAGTGAGTGAGTGAGTGAGTGAGTTAGAGGGAGATAGAGGAAACTCTGGGTGGAGCAGAGTTCTGTGTGTTGTTGTTGTTGTTGTTGTGAAGGTTCTAGAGAACGTCTGGACCTACAGGCACAAAGTTCCTCTCTCAGGTCTTCATTAAATGTCACTTTTGTGTGTGTGTGGGTGTGTGTGTGTGTGTGTGTGTGTGTGTGTGTGTGTGTGTGTGGCATAAATAAGGGATTATTATCTTATCTTATTCACTGCAGGAAAGAGTCCGACGTCTGACACACAGAGACGACGCCGCCCGCCGCCAGCAAGAGAGAGAGATCACGAGGGTGTGAGCCACAAAAATACGAAGAAACCGTCACTCATGATGCATCGATCACGTTCCACGTTGTTAGGATTTGGAGTGGACGGGTCAAAGGTCACGGTTCGTTCGCATTTGGTGTGAACGTTCAAGAGTGGGCGGAGCCTCATCGAGAGCTCGTCCACTCACATCCAACCGTACGCAATTTAAACCACATCGTAGACACGCCCCTAAAACACATGCTGATAGTGGAGTCTCATGTCCAGGTCGTTAAATCTAAATATAAACTCAGACGTTAGCGCGTCAACGACGTTTGACGGCGTCAACGTTAACGTTTCCATGACGACTGACCGGAAAAAGGCGCGCGTGACGTCATGTTTACGTGATTACGGGATTGCTAAAATGAGTCTCTAAAGTAACGCTAAACTTTAAAAACAGAGGCACACGTATGCAGTACCTTTAACAAACAGTTCCACTGTAGGTAGCGCTAACGGCGCTAAAAGGAGCTAATGCAGCTAACGGAGCGAACCGGTAAGCGGTGCGTGTCGTGCGTTAACGCGCGTTAACCTATTGCACAGCGCTAGCCTAAATATAAGACGACTACTTAACTTTTGGCTAGTTTTCGCTAAGGGGAAACCTGGCGTTTTTAGCGGTGAATTAGCGATTAAAATAGTCTTTTAGTAGTTGTTTTAGTAGGGATTAAAAAGAGGTGAACAGCATCATCTGGATTAGTTTTTGCCACTGAGGATAACGTGTCGGAACCGCTGTTTATATAACAGCCTATAGGGGGCACCACCTCTCACACTGATCTATTTGACTCTTAATGAGACTGTAATTTAGAAAATGGACGTCAGGCTGTGTTGGAACTGGAGATTCAGATGAAAGCTCTCTCAACAAAATGTTTAATTATGCCATTTAAATCAACTTCTCATAGATTTACAGTGGCGTCGCCCCCTGATGGACATTCAGGAGAATACAGGTTTCGTACACTTGCACATTGGCTTCATTTTTTTTTATCCCAGAACACTTTTTTTAGGTACTATTAGCGATTAAAATTGTCTTTTAGTAATTGATTTAGTCAAATCACCTGAGGGAATGTATGAATAGCTGTTTATATAACAGCCTATAGGGGGCGCCACCTCTCACACTGGTCTATTTGACAGTGTTGAAACTCGAGATTCAGACCAAAGATCTCTCAAGAAAATGTTTACTGACGCTATAAATCAATTTTTCATAGACTTACAGTGGTGTCGCCCCCTGATGGACATTCAGGAGAATACAGGTTTTGCACACTTGCAGGTATGCAAAATTAGCGATGATTAAAATAGTCTTTTAGTAATTATTTTAGTAGTTAAACCTGAGGGATAAAAAAGAGGAGAACAACATCAGCTCGAGTATCTGAGGATAATGAACAGCTGTTTCTATAACAGCCTACAGGGGGCGCCACCTCTCTCTGAACTGACCTGTGATTTTTTTCAGATTTCTCACAGTCTAGAGGAGGAAAAGGAGGAGGAGAATGAGACTTTTTCCCTCTCATATCATCAGATTTACATAATGATGAAATGTTGTTGTGGAATTATTGATCAATCTGCACAAACAAATCCAGCCGACGGACGCTTTAATCCCGACTCGCTCAGTAAAAATCTGTGTGAACATCATTCGCTCACTGAATCTCTTTATTCTTGTTTCATCTATAAACCACATTTTACGCCGGAAGGAGGAATAAAAAAAAAAAAGTTTCTTTTTCAGTTCAAAAGGAAACAAAAAGAAGGAAATAATGTGGATATAAAGACACCTGGCGTCGCAGCTGCTGCAGACTCTTTCACTGGAACACAATCTGATTAAAAACGTCTGTTTTTGTAATTCAGGTGACAGTAAAGTTGGGCGACAAACACACTTTGTTCTCTGTTTTCTTGTTTTTGTTGATTTGAGCGCAGATCTGTTATTTGTTGTTTAAAGAGCGGAGGCTTCACACAGAGAGATTTTCACTTAATGTTTGCCGCGTTTGTCTCCGCGACAACTTAAAAAAAAAAAAGCCTTTCACGCTAACTCGGTGACGGCACTTTTAAAAAACGTCCTTTAAAGCCGTTGCTAGGAAACAGATTCATTCCTCTTGTTCATCATATTCTATATGAAACATATTCACGCGAGCGCAGGCTGAACAATGACACGGCGACGAGTCATCGAAGGCATCGTTCAGGGAGAACAACACAAAGAGCCATTAGTGGAAACGTGACAATTTACCAGAACATTGGCAATTTTATTTTTTTATACACAAACCCTGCTTTTGTACAATGTTTGCATGTAAATAAAGTTTTTATTTGTGTTAAATCATCATAATCCGTTCATTCTCTACCTTCTTGTCCTAAGAGGGTCGTGAAGGGAGCTGGAGCCACGCCCCCTGCTGGCAGTGGGCGGAGTCAATATACACCTGGACAGGTATTAACTCATTATCACTATGACTTTATCTTGTTATTACACAGCCTTTTTCAACAGGAAACTGAAAGCTAACTCTCCCACACCAAATCCCATACAGAGAAATCAGTGTTTTTAGCGCATATGGACACAGTAGCTGCTGGTCCTCTGCTGCCCCCTTTGGTAGCTTTGTGTCACTGAAGTCAACCTGAAAGTAGAATTTCAAACACCAAAGTCACACAATAACACATTTATATTCACAAAAGTAAGCAGCAGCGGATCAACAACTCCTTGTTGTGGTGTGATGTAAAAATCGCTCGATTTTCTCTATGGGGTTTGGTGTGGCAGCGTTAGCGCTTTTAAAGAGCGACACAAACTTCAGTTTCCTGTTGGTAAAGGTAGTTACTGATCATATTTTTTTGAAGAAATCGTGGAATTAAGCTAATGTTGATGTTTATTTAGTGAGTCTTAAGTGGCACGGAGCTGTTTTTCGGCCATGTTTTCACTCAGTAGCTAGCTAGCTTGTATCTCTCAAGCTAGCTCTAGCACAGGAACTGCACACTGAGTACTGTTGCTTTCTCCACTTGTTGTTTTTTAGTGATAGTACTTGGTGGTGGACATGCAGGAAGTACTTAACGGTGCATTATGTAATAAATCTAAAGCAACTGGCCATAAAATCCTCCTAATATGTCACAGAGACTCAGGAATAATGTTCATATAACAAACTGAACTCAACAACAACAACAGTACAGACAAAATATTTGCATTAAAAAAAACATTTTGTAGACTGCAAATCATGTTTATGTTCTGAAATCATGTTTTTGGCATGTGGCGCCACCTACCGCCGTCTACCATTCATTGCAGTCAGTAGAGTCTCAGCTGCCGAGCAACCACGGGTTGCCAGTTACGTCAGAAAACGAAAACCTAAAAGACCTCGGTATTTTGAATTTGAATGTAGTAACCGTTTTTGGCCACATTCTTACATATGGCGCCTTTAAGTCATCTTTTTAATGAACTGATTCTAATGATTCTGTTACACTGAAAACAACTGCTTTACAAGTCACTAATACATTAAAAAAAAAGCTTCAGATTAAAATCCTATTAGAATTCCGCAGGTTGTCAAACACGTTGTTCTGTCTCCGCTCGTCTTTATTGTTTTTTTTTTATTCGTCGCTTCCAGTAACGCTTTCATGACGAGACGCCTCCAAATCTGTACGCCTGCACTCGTGTCACATCATCTGCTCGCAGACAGCTGCTGCAGCAACTGCTCGCAGGAATCACACGGAACATTTAAGCTTTAACTTTAGAGTTTGTTTTTTGTTTTTTTAAATCACATTTAATGTTTCACCTAATTCATTAAATTAGATTTGTTTTTCTTTTGAAATCTGGTGGCTCAAATGGATTAAAACAAGGCCCACGACCTCGTCTTCCTTTAAACACAGTGCTGAGTATAATACTCAATATGTTTTTTATAATAGAAATAATAAGACATTTAGTGGTAATTATTACATTTAACATTAAAATACACATATATATATATATAAGCTTGTTTGGTGTTTTAATTACAGTAGTCCACGTTATTATTTAGTTAATTTCAGATTTTTGATATTATATTTTTCATATAATTGGTCAAAATCTCATGTATAATCTTCTTATTATGGGATGTTGAGTCAAAGTTTAATTTTGTATCGCATATTTTTTTGTTTAAAAACATAAAATTAAAATTTGGAGTACTTTATTTTTTTCAACTGTGTTTGTATAGTTGGTGAAAATGGAGAAAAAAAAATATTTTTTTTTAAAGACGCCATATGTAAGAATGTGGCCAAAAACGGTTACTACACTCAAATTCAAAACACCGAGGTCTTTTAGGTTTCGTTTTCTGACGGCAACTGGCAACCCGTGGTTGCTCGGCAGCTGAGGCTCTACTGACTGCAGTGATTGGTAGACGGCAGTAGGTGGCGCCACATGCAACATTTTTGCAGTCTGCAAATATTTTGTCTGTACTGTTGTTGTTGGTGAGTTAAATTTGTTATATGAACATTATTCCTGAGTCTCTGTGACATATTAGAGATTAGATTTTATGGCCAGTTGCTTTAGATTTATTACATAATGCACCTTTAATCAGATGCTGAAATATAAGCATATTACACATTCTTATAGCCTTATAGCAAAACAAGCACTTGTACTTTGAAATTCTGTAATAATACCATCATGAATATCTTAAATGTGATATCGTGAAGGAATATATCCAGTTCGACGCTCATTAGCCCGCAGATTATTTGCGTTTGACGAACCTGTAGTAGAATATCAAGCTGGATTATCATTGGAAAAATCCAATGAAGCGCACTCAGATTAATGAGTGTTTGATGTAACCATCATAACATCCAAGAATGACGTCACACAGTGATCGGTGACCTTTCGTACGTACAGGAGGTCAAACTAGATGAAGCAGGAATGAGATGATGTGGAGAGAAAAGGCTGCTCAAGTGTAGGTAACTCTGTGTGTGTGTGTGTGTGTGTGTGTGTGTGTGTGTGTGTGTGTGTGTGTGTTCCTAATTTGAGTCAGTGGGGAGGTGGAGAGATGAAAGCAGAGTGCTGCTTCCAATTTCCTTCTCCCGCCGAGATCTCGACATGACAAACACAAAGTGTGCGCGCACACACAGGAGCTCACATGCTTGAAAGAGTCGGAGTGGATATTTCTTCTTCTTCTTCTTCTTCTTCTTCTTCTTCTTCTTCTTCTTCTTCCTGTGCGGTGTTCAGCTGTGGGCTGAGCGCTTGCAGCGTGTTTCCGCAGGAACGTGATCAAAGCTGCTCCAAATATCCAGTCATCCAACCAGATAATTTGCCAGTGCGTCTTCAGACGGCCGAGTGCTCAGCGTGGGAATTCGCTCGCGTCTGAACACGATCTGCGTTTGTCACTTAAAAAGCAAAGCAAAAGTGTTTCTGGAGCCGAAACAATAAATGTGAGGTGTTTTGCTAACAGGAACGAGACACAGACGACAACACAGACGACAACACAGACGACACTTTAGATGATGTCTACATCTACAACATCTGGTTAACTCTCTAAATATGTAACTCAGACTGTTTATTTTCTCTATATTCTGTTCTAATTTTATCATCTTAATAGTCAACGTTGTGGAGATTTTCTTATCTCGTCTCCTCTCGTTTCATCGCATCTAATCTAGTCTCTTCTCATCTCTCGTCTAGATTTTCTTATCTAGTCTCGTCTCATCTAATCTCATCTCATCTAGTCTCATCTCATCTAGTCTCATCTCATCTCTAGTCTAGTCTCATCTAGTCTCATCTCATCTCTAGTCTAGTCTCATCTAGTCTCATCTCATCTAGTCTCGTCTCATCTCATCTCATCTAATCTCATCTCATCTAGTCTCGTCTCATCTCATCTAATCTCATCTAGTCTCATCTCATCTCTAGTCTAGTCTCATCTCATCTAATCTCATCTCATCGAGTCTCATTTAATCTAATCTCATCTCATCTACTCTCATCTCATCTCTAGTCTAGTCTCATCTAGTCTCATCTCATCTAGTCTCGTTTCGTCTCATCTAATCTAATCTCATCTAGTCTCATCTCGTTTCATCTAATCTAGTCTCATCTAATCTAATCTCATCTAATCTCATCTCATCTCTAGTCTAGTCTAATCTAGTCTCGTTTCGTCTCATCTAGTCTCATCTCGTTTCATCTCATCTAGTCTCATCTAATCTAATCTCATCTAGTCTCATCTCATCTCTAGTCTAGTCTAATCTAGTCTCGTTTCGTCTCATCTAGTCTCATCTCGTTTCATCTCATCTAGTCTCATCTAATCTAATCTCATCTAGTCTCATCTCATCTCTAGTCTAGTCTCATCTAGTCTCATCTCATCTAGTCTCGTTTCGTCTCATCTAATCTAATCTCATCTAGTCTCATCTCGTTTCATCTAATCTAGTCTCATCTAATCTAATCTCATCTAATCTCATCTCTAGTCTAGTCTAATCTAGTCTCGTTTCGTCTCATCTAGTCTCATCTCGTTTCATCTCATCTAGTCTCATCTAATCTAATCTCATCTAGTCTCATCTCATCTCATCTAATCTCATCTCATCTAGTCTCGTCTCATCTAGTCTCATCTCATCTAGTCTCATCTCATCTCTAGTCTAGTCTCATCTCATCTAATCTCATCTCATCTAGTCTCATTTAATCTAATCTCATCTCATCTACTCTTATCTCTAGTCTAGTCTCATCTAGTCTCATCTCATCTAGTCTCGTTTCGTCTCATCTAATCTAATCTCATCTAGTCTCATCTCGTTTCATCTAATCTAGTCTCATCTAATCTCATCTCATCTAGTCTCGTTTCGTCTCATCTAATCTAATCTCATCTAGTCTCATCTCGTTTCATCTAATCTAGTCTCATCTAATCTAATCTCATCTAATCTCATCTCTAGTCTAGTCTAATCTAGTCTCGTTTCGTCTCATCTAGTCTCATCTCGTTTCATCTCATCTAGTCTCATCTCATCTAATCTCATCTAGTCTCATCTCATCTCATCTAATCTCATCTCATCTAGTCTCGTCTCATCTAGTCTCATCTCATCTAATCTCATCTAGTCTCATCTCATCTCTAGTCTAGTCTCATCTCATCTAATCTCATCTCATCTAGTCTCATTTAATCTAATCTCATCTCATCTACTCTTATCTCTAGTCTAGTCTCATCTAGTCTCATCTCATCTAGTCTCGTTTTGTCTCATCTAATCTAATCTCATCTAGTCTCATCTCGTTTCATCTAATCTAGTCTCATCTAATCTAATCTCATCTAGTCTCATCTCATCTCTAGTCTAGTCTAATCTAGTCTCGTTTCGTCTCATCTAGTCTCATCTCGTTTCATCTCATCTAGTCTCATCTAATCTAATCTCATCTAGTCTCATCTCATCTCTAGTCTAGTCTAATCTAGTCTCGTTTCGTCTCATCTAGTCTCATCTCGTTTCATCTCATCTAGTCTCATCTAATCTAATCTCATCTAGTCTCATCTCATCTCATCTAGTCTCGTCTCATCTCATCTAATCTCATCTAGTCTCATCTCATCTCTAGTCTAGTCTCATCTCATCTAATCTCATCTCATCTAGTCTCATTTAATCTAATCTCATCTCATCTACTCTTATCTCTAGTCTAGTCTCATCTAGTCTCATCTCATCTAGTCTCGTTTCGTCTCATCTAATCTAATCTCATCTAGTCTCATCTCGTTTCATCTAATCTAGTCTCATCTAATCTAATCTCATCTAGTCTCATCTCATCTCTAGTCTAGTCTAATCTAGTCTCGTTTCGTCTCATCTAGTCTCATCTCGTTTCATCTCATCTAGTCTCATCTAATCTAATCTCATCTAGTCTCATCTCATCTCTAGTCTAGTCTAATCTAGTCTCGTTTCGTCTCATCTAGTCTCATCTCGTTTCATCTCATCTAGTCTCATATAATCTAATCTCATCTAGTCTCATCTCATCTCTAGTCTAGTCTAATCTAGTCTCGTTTTGTCTCATCTAGTCTCATCTAATCTAATCTCATCTAGTCACATCTCGTTTCGTCTCATCTAATCTAATCTCATCTAGTCTCATCTCGTCTCATCTCGTCTCATCTCTAGTCTAGTCTCATCTAGTCTCGTTTCGTCTCATCTAGTCTCATTTTATCTAGTCTCATCTCACCTCACCTAGTCTCATCTCATCTAATCTCATCTCTAGTCTAGTCTCATCTAGTCTCATCTTGTCTCGTTTCGTCTCATCTAGTCTCATCTAGTCTCATCTCGTTTCATCTCATCTAGTCTCATCTAATCTAATCTAATTGTATCTAGTCTCATCTCATCTAATCTTGTCTCATCTTGTCTCGTCTCATTTAATCTAATCTCGTCTCATCTCATCTAGTCTAATCTCATCTCATTTAATCTAATCTCATCTCATCACATCTAGTCTCACCTCATCTAGTCTTATCTCATCTCGTTTCATTTCATCTATTATAATTAATTATCTAATATAGTCTAAACTCATCTCCTCTCATCTCATCTCGACTCACCTTATCTAGTCTCATCTGGTCTAATCTCATCTCATTTTATCTTAGATAACTAATCCTTTTCTGCCAAATAATTGAAGGCAGCATCACGTAGTAAACTCCTAACTCTCCCACACCAAAGTCCATAGAGAAAATCAGTGATTTTAGCTCACAGAGAAACAGGAGCTGCTGCTCTTCTGCTGCCTCATATATGAGGATTTTATCAATGAGGTCAATTTAAATGAAGATTTTCAAACACTGACGTTACAAAATAACATAACATGTTATAAAATCACCGTGTTTCTCTATGGACTCTGGTGTGGGAGGATGAGTTCTTTCCTGTTAGGATGCTGTAAACTTTAGATAGCCTGGATTTTATAGGTTGAGGTTAAAATCTGTTTAAATCAGTTTAAAGATTAAACCTTTAAGTTAAAACAAAACACGGCGACCAGACAAAGTGACATTCTATTTCCTAGTTTTCCTTGAGTTCGGCGGTGAAAAACATCCCATTGTCCCCCTCAAGAAGACACCATCTGATAAACGCACACAACAAAAGCACCAACATTGTGTTTACATGTCGGCTGATTGAGCAGATTATCAGCCGGGGGCAGAATAAACAGCTCCGGCAACATGGAAATGGGAATGTTTTTCCTCTCAGCCGTCACTTTGAGACGAGCAGAGGACAAACGCCGCGCGTTGAGGTGTTTGCGCGCGAGCGCCGCGTCCTCGGCCGTCGTCATCAGACCTCTGTCTGTGCGTCCGCGGGGACGGGAAATGGCTGACATTATGCCAAAAGACAAAGAAGCAGCGGCGAAATGTCCGGCCTTCAAATGAGACCCCTCGCACGCCGAGCGCTCCGTCACCGGCGCATCTTCCTGCCATTTCCTAAAAGGAATGTAATTTGTTCCCGTAATCAAAACAGAAAGCAAAACAAATCTCTTCTCGGGGGCAATTTTCTGCCATTTTCCTTGTCAAAGTGATCGGACGGCGGGCGGCGGGCGGCGGCGGGCGGCGGCGGCGGCTGACATTCACACGCGGACACTTCAGACGGAGACGAGGAGCAGGAATTCAAACGCAATCTGGAGCGGAGTCATTGAGTCAATCACAGGCGAGGCCGAGGTGAACGATCACACACACAGGGGGTTTTAGCCACGTACGAGGTTCAGCTAACGTCAGAGCTAGCCTCCAGGGTCAAAAGGTCAAAGGATGTTTGTACTGAAACATCGTCCATTTTTGTGTCTTTGATTTTCAATGATGAAGAAGAAGACGCCATATTTGATTCTAGTACTGACAATATGCAGCTTTGTGTTTCTTTGTTTTTCAGGTGTGTCAGTGTGGACGTTTGTATCTGAACGCTGTTTTAACCCTTTAAAGGTACACACAAAGAAAAAAGCAAAGGAAAAATTATATCGTTGCACTATTTTATTTTATTTACTCATGATAACAATAATGACAATCGATATTTATTTATTTTTAAAGGTGCATTATGTAATAAATCTAAAGCAACTGGCCGTAAAATCCTCCTAATATGTCACAGAGACTCAGGAATAATATTCATATAACAAACTGAACTCACCAACAGCAACAGTACAGACAAAATATTTGCATTAAAAAAAATCTTTTGCAGACTGCAAATCATGTTTATGTTTTGAAATCATGTTTTTGGCATGTGGCGCCACCTACCGCCGTCTACCAATCATTGCAGTCAGTAGAGTCTCAGCTGCCGAGCGACCACGGGTTGCCAGTTACGTCAGAAAACAAACCGGAAAAGACCTTAGTATTTGTATTGATATTATTCATAGTATTTGAATTTGAATGTAGTAACCGTTTTTGGCCACATTCTTACATATGGCACCTTTAAATTAGACCCTACAGTATTTCAGATACAGGCCTCTACCAAACGGTTGAGACGTCTGTTCATAATAAACCTGGTGTGCGTAATTCATAAAGTACAACATTCACAACAAGTCACATTAAGTGTTTTAGCGAGTTCAACTTGATGCATTTTTTCCAATGAGATATAGTGACTTAAAGTGCGGTCGAACCAAATGGTTGAGTCGTACCTTAAAGGGTTAAAATGAAATCATTGTAGCGTGAATGTAGCCAGAGAGACAGAGGTAGAGTATGAGTAGCCTGAGGCCTCTGATGAACACAGGACAGTGATTAGCTTAGCAGCTGATTTGCTTTAATAGATGTCATTGACAGAGACGTCAATGGAGCAAAAGTGCTCGGCACGCATGCACACACACACACATGCACGCGCACATTCGCACGTGCACGCGCAGCTACGTCGCCCGCAGCTGCAGCAGCAGTGAATTCGCCGGAGTCAAACGCCACTTATCAGTCCAACAAAGACATCTGCTGTCACACCAGCGTGTCAAGACGATTCACAAATGTGTGTGTGACTGACAGTTAATCACTCAGAGGACACACACACACACACACACACACACACACACACACACACACACACACACACACACACACACACACACACACACACACACACACACACACACACACACACACACACATTATTGTACTTGCTGCATACCAAGGACCAGCATTTCCACTTTATAAATCAACACAATTACAAAATGTCCTCACTTTGTTGGTTAAAACCCTCACTGGTCCTCAGTGCAGAGCGTACACACACACACACACACTTCACCGGATCAGTGCACATACGCCGACTTCGCAGTACGTCGTCATCACGGCTGCCCCTGTTTATCCTGTGTCTGTAGGTTGGGCACGTCAGGTGCAGTACTTATATGAACAGTAGGTGGCAGCGTAGATGCTTTAAAGCTCTTGTCACGTCACACCACGATTTTGATGTAAACACCAAACTTCTTTGGTGTTTTTATTCACAAAATGAAAAATGTAGTGGTTCTGTGTGGTCTGAGATCTATGTCGTGCCCCCTAGTGGAGCACTCCAAAAACACATGTAGTCGATAAAAGGAAGTTAACTAGCGCCGTTAACGCATGACACGTTTCCATGACGACCGACCTGGAAAAAGACGCGCGTGATGACATCGTGTTTACGTGCCGCGACACCGGAGTCCAGGCACCGTTTACCAGTTAGCTCCGATTGCTGCATTAGCTCCTTTTAGCGCCGGTTAGCGTTGGAACTGGAGCGGTCTGTTTATTAAAGGAAAACAACCGGCGTACCTGTGTACTGCGTATGTGTGCGTCTGTTTTTAAAGTTTAGCGTTACTTTAGAGACTCATTTTAACAATTTAAACAAGAGTCAGGCGAACATGACGTCACGCGAACACGACGTCATGCGCGTCTTTTTCCGGTCAGTCGTCATGGAAATGGGGCATGCGTTAACGTTGACGCCGTTAAACGCTGTTGACGCCGTTAAACGCTGTTGACGCCGTTAAACGCTGTTGACGCCGTTAAACGCTGTTGACGCCGTTAAACGCTGTTGACACCGTTAAACGCTATTGACGCCGTTAAACACTGTTAAACGCTGTTGACGCCGTTAAACACTGTTGACGCCGTTAAACGCTGTTGACGCCATTAAACGCTGTTGACGCCGTTAAGCGCTGTTGACACCGTTAAACGCTGTAGACGCCGTTAAACGCTGTTGACGCCGTTAAACGCTGTTGACGCCGTTAAACGCTGTTGACGCCGTTAAGCGCTGTTGACGCCGTTAAACGCTGTTTAATGCTGTTGACGCCGTTAAACGCTGTTGACGCCGTTAAACGCTGTTGACGCCGTTAAACGCTGTTGACGCCGTTAACGTTTGACAGCACTAATTATGAATAATTATGCTTAAGATAAGTGTGTGGTTTTATTCTTTTAACTCGTTTATTTCACTTTTTGTGTGTGTGTCATGCTTTTATGTTCTAAAGCACTTTGCTCACCTTTGGGCTGAAGTTGAACATACATTACGTTGAATTAAACGACATAAAGAGCTAATTTCCTTTACTTTGACGGGACTCTTTCCTCAGATTGTTGCCGACTCGCTCTTTTCACAGAAACCTCCTAAAAGCAGAGCTCAGGTGTTTTCGAGCAGGTAACGACTTCCTGCACGACTCAGCGTTCCCACAGTGGTTAGAATGACTCTGTGTGTTCTTCTTAAACGAAGGCTCGGCTGTGATGAGTTCTCAGGAGGCCGCCGCTGACCTCTCTGCTGCCCGGCGTCCTGCGGCGAAGCTATTAGAGCCCCACCCACCCCTGCGTCTCCACGCTCTCCTCCTCCTCCTCCTCCTCCTCCTCCTCCTCCACCTTCTGTGCCTGTGATTATCTTCTCTCTCGGCTGACGTTTAGCATCTGAGAGTGTTTCTAGCCGCGGCGGCGGCGGCGGCGCCATCATCTGTCACGGCCCCCCGCGCCCCGCCATTTAAACACAGTGGGAGCTGCTCTTTGGTATTCAGCCGCCGCAGCCTCACAAGTTTGTCTGGTGAGCTGACAGCGGCTGTCGCTAACGCTCGGTCACACTGCCTGTATCTGACCACACACACACACACATATATAGGAATTTATATATGTGTGTGTGTTTACTTGTATTTGTTCCCTCTTTAGGATCAGCTTTATTCACCAAGTATGAAGAAAACACATACAAGGAATTCTAAGAAATATGGAGGGGGAGGGAATCTTAAAGGGCACATATGATGCAAAATCCACCTTTTAATCATTTAAATACTTATATTTGGGACTCACCAAATATAAGTATTGATGAGTGAGTCATCTTTGGGACTCATTCATGTTTTTGTGGTTCTCCTCAGTCTAAGTACAGGAGATAAAACACGCGATGTTGACTTCCGCGCTCATGTGGACATCAAAATGCGCTAAATTCCAGGAATTGTTGTCTCGCGGAGCTCCGCTTTGTCCGTAAAAAACTATTCTATTCTTGGCTCCACAGTGCAGCACAGAGTTCTACACAAACTTCCAGCCTCAGAGGATTTATCTGTCCAGTGGATACATGTTATGTATGACGGCAATGTGCCTGCAAATGTTAACTTTTCCAAATGCTAACTGCTGTTAGCTCCCAGTAGCCTCTGTGGCTGATGTCATTTCCTGTCCTGTTTTTTTTTTTAAGGTGGACCTTTAAGGTGGACCTAAAGAGATATTACTAAACCGATATTTTGACCACAGCCATGTCCATTAGGACTCCGCCCACCTTGAAGAGGAACGATATTGTTATGGAAAACCAGCGTAGAGTCGAGCCGTGCCGAGCTGAGGCGAGCCATGCTAGAAATATATAGTGGAAAAGCGCCATAAGATTTGAACTGTGGTTAGGTTAGTGTTAGGGTTAGTCAACATCTGGTTATGGTTACGTTTAGGGATAATGCTAATGCTAATGCTAATGCTAAATGAATGGACGTCAATAGCCGTTGTTCCCAGGGATTCTCTTACTTCTTATTTTTTGTGTCGTGTCACTTGCGCTAACTGTTGTTTTGCGGCTAATCTGCGATAACTTCCGCTACTTCCATGACTAAGTGGAGGAAACACAACTGGTGACTACTCTCCTATGATTTAATGCTAAGCTAACAACTGTAAGGTTATGTTTACATGGTTTTATTTTTATTATTTCTATTTATGGTTCTTAAAGACAAAAAGTGGCAATGACAACAAAGACTATCTTATCTTAGCTTATTTAATGCTAAGCTAACGACTGCAGCATTCATGGTAACGTGTGATTAACGGCCTGAATCACGCACACACACACACACAGACACACACATTACTCACCTTCTGATCTTAATGCCTCCTGGGCGCCTCCTGCTGGAGGTTTTCCAGAGCGAGTTATGTAAAAACCTCGGGCCAGAAGTTGCTCGAGACAGGGAGGACGTCACGAACCACCACGAACCAACCTTAAATAAGTGGAAGAAGATAAATAAATAAATAAATAAATAAATAAATAAATAAATAAATAAACAGAACTCACATCAATAAATCTGCGTCTGCTTGATTATACAACAATCTTCGGAATTGTTAGGCAGAAACTGACGTTTGTGTCACTTTGTGAAAACCGCTCACTCTTCTGCACCAAATGCCACGGAGAAAAACCAGCGATTTTACATCACAGCGACACAGGAGCTGTTGATCCGCCGTCAGTAATTTGAAATGTGTTATTTTTTGTGACTTCAGTGTCTGAAATCCTTCGTTCAGTTCTACTTCACTAACTCAAAATTACCAGACGAGGCAGCAGCAGCAGAGCAGCAGCAGCAGCTCCTGTTTCCCTGTGAGCTGAAAACACGGGTTTTTCTTCATGGACTTTGGTGCGGCAGAGTTTCGCCCTCAAAAAAACTCCCACTTTTCTTGAATTTGACTGGTTTGACTGACTTCTGCGTTCCTATACATGCGAGTGTTTAAATGCACAGGCAGTTTTATGGCGTCACTGCTAAAGGTACAGACGCTGCTGCTGATGACAGGAAATCATTTTAATTACTGTGTGTTTTTTCTTCTCCACAGAGGATTAAAAGCAGAGGCAGCTTTGTGTTGTGGTGCAGTGTAGGTGTGCTTGAAGATTAACTTTCATTTGTTGTCGCCGTTGCAGTCTGTTGGTCACTTCCTCTTCGGGCTTTCTAAAGTTTATACTTTAAACAGATTTGGATTCAAGGTTTTTACTGAACCAGGTTTATTACAGCTTCAGTTTGTGTGTCTGCCGCCAACGATTCAATCGTACATTTATACAGACGTAAAAAGATGCTCTGCATGTATTTGTACAGTGTTTTATTCTGAATGAACACTCACATGTTTTACATTAACATTTAGCCAATTTTAGCTAACTTTACATTTATTATCCAGGCTGTACCCAGGTTAATTTTTCACCTGACTTTAGGTTTGTAATCAAGCTAAATTCCTAAATGTAGCTAACTTCTAGTTTACTCTTCAGCTAACGTCAGGTTTCAGCTAACGTTAGGTTTATTTTCCAGCTTACTATAGGATTATTTTTTTAGCTAACTTAAGGTTTATTTTCAAGTTAACTTTAGGTTTATATCCAGCTAACGTTATGTTTATTTTTTCCAGCTAACTTAAGGTTTATTTTCAAGCTATCTTTAGGTTTATATCCAGCTAATCTTAGGTTTATTTTTCAGCTAACTTTAGGTTTATTATCCAACTATCTATGGGATTTTTTTTTTTTAGCTAACTTTAGGCTTATTATCCAGCTAACTAACTTTAGGTTTATATCCAGCTAACTTTACATTTATTTTCCATCTAACTTAATGTTTATTTTCAAGCTAACTTTGGGTTTATATCCAGCTAACGTCATGTTTATTTTTTCCAGCTAACTTAAGGTTTATTTTCAAGCTATCTTTAGGTTTATATCCAGCTAACCTTATGTTTATTTTCCAGCTAACTTTAGGTTCATTATCCAACTATCTATTGGATTATTTTTTAGCTGACTTTAGGCTAGTTATCCCGCTAATTAACTTTATGTTTATTTTCCACCTAACTTTACGTTTATTTTCCAGCTAAGTTTACGTTTATTTTCCAGCTACCTTTAGGTTTATTTTCAAGCTAACTTTAGGTTTATATCCAGCTAACTTTAAGTTTATTTTTTCCAGCTAACTTTAGGTTTATTTTCCAGCTAACTTTAGGTTTATATCCAGCTAATGTTATGTTTATTATCCAAATAACCTGAGTTATTACGTATTTAGTTTGTTATGTCCGTTGTCGTGTCTTTTGTTCACAAAAACTCGATTTTTTTTTTTAAATGGAGAATGGAATGAGTAGAGTGCACTCTGATGGACTTTTATTGTGAAACGTCGCAACATTACAGCCACATCCTTTCTTTTAAGTGTTGTCAGGGTCAGCTCTTAAAGATCTTGATTAAAGTCAGGATTTTACGGCCGTAGTTTTCTGGAACTTTTAACCTTCGTCATACGAAACAGTGACGACGCAGGTTCTGAACTCAGATGTGATTAAACCAAATGAAGCGAGTCAACTTCATAATAAAAGTCTGAGAGCTCAGGACTCACAGGAGATAAAAGCTGCAGTGCATCTGCTGCTTTTATTGTCTGTCAACTGTAATTATATGGTCCTGCTGTCTGACACACACATTTAAGAGCTGGACTGTATCCATAACTACCACTCTGTGTATCTCGCTCTCTCTTTGTGTGTGTGTGTGTGTGGAGATAAAAAGGTGAAAAATAAAGCTACATCCACATAATACGTCTCCACTCAGACAAAATTTTAGCTTTGTATGAGAAATAATCTGTATCTACTCTATGTTTCCATGCACCTTGCACTTGAACAACTGTCCTCATTTTAATATCACACTGGAGTGGAATCAATCAATTGAATGAAGTGAGTCTGCCTCCACTCCACTAGGGGGCGAAATTACAGGTCTTTTTCTTTTTTTTTTTTATTTACCAGCAATTAACTTCAATACATCCAATTATTTAAGATAACAGAGCGTCGATCAAAGTCTCAGTTTCTGTTCATCCACACGAAAAAAAACACAACCCTACAGTTTTCAAAATAAAAGCCCTCAGTTTCTGTTCATCCACGCTAAAAAACAACCGCATAGTTTTCAAAATAAAAATTTCAATTAATGTTTGTCCATGCTAAAACACAATCCAGTAGTTTTCAAAATAAAGATCTTGGTATTTTAATCACTGACACAAAAAAGACCCCATGGTTTTCAAAATAAATGTCTCAGTTTCTGTTCATCCACATGAAAACACAACCCTATAGATTTCAAAATAAATGTCTGTTTCTGTCTATCCACACTAAAACAAAACCCTATAGATGTAAAAATAAAAGCCCTCAGTTTCTGTTCATTCACACTAAAACACAACTCTGTATATTTCAAAATAAATGTCTCAGTTTCTGTTCAGCCACACTAAAACACAACCCCGTAGATTTCAAAATAAATGTCTCAGTGTCTTTCTATCCACACTAAAACACAACCCCATTGATTTCAAAATAAATGTCTCAGATTCTGTCTATCCACAATAAAACACAACCCTGTAGATTTCAAAATAAAATCCCTTAGTTTCTGTTCATCCACACTAAAACACAACCCTGTAGATTTCAAAATAAATCTCAGTTTCTGTTAATCCACACTAACCCACAACCCCTTAAATTTCAAAATAACTTAAACACAACCCCATAGATTTCAAAATAAATGTCTCAAATTGTGTCTGTCAACACCTAAACAAACCTAAACAATCTTCAAAATAAAATCATTTATTCCATCCATCTGAAAACACAACTCTGCAGTTTTCAAAATAAGTTTCAGAGGCTGCGGTCGCGTGGACACCAGGTGTAACCATGGCAACAGTGATGTGTTTCAGGTGTGGATAAAGCCTGACAATCAAAGACGAGAGACACGAGAGACTCCGAGACACAGGTCTCACTTTGCATAAAAGCTGCAGGAAGACAAGAGAATTGATAAAAAAGTTAAAAGAGAAAACCTAATTAATGTTATCTGAGCGTCCCCGTGGAGGAGAGTGGAAATTAAATTAAATTAAATCAGCGAGGAGAGCTCAGAGCTTTGTAAGCGAACAAACGCTGCGTCTGTGTGACAGAGTTATAAAACAGGAAGCTAATGTGACTCTGCTAATGCTAGTCCATGTCAGTTTGTCGCTTTTATTCTGAAAATATCAATAAACGACATGGCGTTTGTCACAGAGGGGGTCATTTCCTGTTACCAGCAGGTGGCACTGTCACTATACCTGAATGACTGGTGGCAACATGAAACCAGGATCCTATTGGATGATGCCAGCTGTCAATCACATTGGTGATATTTAATATTTAAATTAAGCTGCTGACATCAAAAACGTAAGTACATTATATATCAGAAACTGACTTTTGATACTTAAGTGCAGTAAATGTCATAAACTTTAAGACTTTTACTTAAGTAATATTATAAAAAAGTGACGTCATTTTCTGGTAACATACTTTTACTCAAGTATCCCTGATTTCAAAATAAATGTCTCAGTTTCTGTTCAGCCACACTAAAACACAACCCTGTAGATTTCAAAATAAAATCCCTTAGTTTCTGTTCAGCCACACTAAAACACAACCCTATAGATTTCAAAATAAAGGTCTCAGTTTCTGTCTATCCACACTAAAACACAACCCCGTAGATTTCAAAATATAATACCTTAGTTTCTGTTCATGCACACTAAAACACAACCCTGTAGATTTCAAAATAAAGGTCTCAGTTTCTGTCTATCCACACTAAAACACAACCCCGTAGATTTCAAAATAAAATACCTTAGTTTCTGTTCATCCACACTAAAACACAACCCTGTAGATTTCAAAATAATGGTCTCCGTTTTTGTTCAGCCACACTAAAACACAACGCCGTAGATTTAAAAATAAAATCCCTTAGTTTCTGTTCAACCACATTAAAACACAACCCTGTAGATTTCAAAACAAAAGTCCTCAGTTTCTGTTCATCCACACTAACACACAACCTGAGTGACTTTTGATACTTAAGTGCAGTAAATGTCATAAACTTTAAGGCTTTTACTTAAGTAATATTATAAAAAGTGACGTCATTTTCTGGAAACATACTTTAACATACCCTTTAAGGTAGGTGGTCCAAGATGGCCGCCTCCATAGAGGTGACCCTGCTTCGAATATAAATATAAATAAAGGCCAAATTTTATGTCAAATGGAAGCGTTTTCAGTTAAAATCTTACAAACTGCTCCTTTAAAACGAACAAAACGAACGGCTGTGAATAATCTGCGTCCGACAAAAGGCCCGAGTCACTTAAACGAATCAAACATCAAAGCCGCAGCGTCAAAATTGGGATTCAGATTTGATTTAACTTGATGGGAGATTTAATTTTTACGTTTAATTAGATTTCGCCCGCGTGAAGCCGCCGCCGCCGCCGTCGTGGAGGGTAACGCACCTGCGGAGGGCGCCACAGCGACATCTTTTATTAAATGAACTGAATGACTCGTCGTCACCTTCCCTCTCTCTGATCTATGTCGCGGGTCACGGGCGGCGGCGCCGCGTCGAGGCCTTCGGGTCGAGCTCGGCTGAGAAACTGCGGTAATAAAGAGGAGCGAGAGTCTGCGGCGCTGAGACGCCTCCAGCTGATTCCAACAAACGTTAGCCGCTCTCATTCCAGCTGGAAACATCGTTTCCTCAAATTATGCCTCACTTTAATTAAATGTGGAGCTGCCGGCGGCGGAGGAGCCGAACATCTGAGGAGCCCCACACACACACACACACACACACACACACACACATGAAAGAGGAGGACGTGAGTGTCACCTGGAGACACAGAGAGACTCTCCCCACCATCTGTGGAGGTTTCACTTCAGAAACAATGGCAAAGTGCTGACTGGGTGGTTTTCAGTTAAAGTAATAATGATGAGAACTAATTAGTAACCTTAACATTAATGATGTGATACAACAAAAGTCAGTGACCTCAGTGTTTCACACCCTGATACAAGCTGACTGAAAACACTGTGAACTGGCCCTTTAACGTCTGCTCTGTCACTTTTATCTTTAATGTTTCCACTTTATCACGTTAAACGATGTCGGTTAATGAATCACTGAGGTTAATGGATTGATTCCTGTGTTTGTTGTGAGTGTTGATCTCCTCCTGCTTCACCTCCACGTGTCTGTGACTCCACTGACGTCTCTGACTCTACCTCATTAATCACTGCTAATGACCACGACCTTGTCCCAGAGGAGTGTGAGGTAGAGAGAAAAGGTGTTATAGAGGCAGCGTGAGGTAGAGAGAGTGAGGTAGAGAGTGAGGTAGAGAGAGTGAGGTAGAGGTAGAGAGAGTGAGGTAGAGGGTGTGAGGTAGAGAGAGTGAGGTAGAGGTAGAGAGAGTGAGGTAGAGGGTGTGAGGTAGAGAGAGTGAAGTAGAGAGAGTTAGGTAGAGGTAGAGAGAGTGAGGTAGAGGGTGTGAGGTAGAGAGCAAGAGGTAGAGGGTGTGAGGTAGAGTGCATGAGGTAGAGAGTGAGAGGTAGAGAGAGTGAGGTAGAGGGTGAGGTAGAGAGAGTGAGGTAGAGGTAGAGAGAGTGAGGTAGAGGGTGTGAGGTAGAGAGAGTGAAGTAGAGAGAGTTAGGTAGAGGTAGAGAGAGTGAGGTAGAGGGTGTGAGGTAGAGAGCAAGAGGTAGAGGGTGTGAGGTAGAGTGCATGAGGTAGAGAGTGAGAGGTAGAGAGAGTGAGGTAGAGGGTGAGGTAGAGAGAGTGAGGTAGAGGTAGAGAGAGTGAGGTAGAGGGTGTGAGGTAGAGAGAGTGAGGTAGAGAGAGTGAGGTAGAGAGCGAGTGAAGATGAGAGAGTGAGGTAGAGGGTGTGATGTAGAGAGCAAGAGGTAGAGGGTGTGAGGTAGAGTGCATGAGGTAGAGAGTGAGAGGTAGAGGGTGAGGTAGAGGTAGAGAGAGTGAGGTAGAGGGTGTGAGGTAGAGAGAGTGAAGTAGAGAGAGTTAGGTAGAGGTAGAGGGTGTGAGGTAGAGAGCAAGAGGTAGAGGGTGTGATGTAGAGTGCATGAGGTAGAGAGTGAGAGGTAGAGAGAGTGAGGTAGAGAGTGAGGTAGAGAGAGTGAGGTAGAGGGTTTGAGGTAGAGAGAGTGAAGTAGAGAGAGTTAGGTAGAGGTAGAGAGAGTGAGGTAGAGGGTGTGAGGTAGAGAGAGTGAGGTAGAGAGAGTTAGGTAGAGAGAGTTAGGTAGAGAGTGAGGTAGAGGGTGTGAGGTAGAGAGGGTGAGGTAGAGGGTGTGAGGTAGAGAGGGTGAGGTAGAGAGAGTTAGGTAGAGGTAGAGAGAGTGAGGTAGAGGGTGTGAGGTAGAGAGAGTGAGGTAGAGAGAGTTAGGTAGAGAGAGTTAGGTAGAGAGTGAGGTAGAGGGTGTGAGGTAGAGAGGGTGAGGTAGAGGGTGTGAGGTAGAGAGAGTGAGGTAGAGAGAAAATACGAGAGCATTAGGTAGAAAGAATGAGGTAGCGAGTGATGAGGATTGCGTGAGGTAACATAAAGAGGTAGATAGAGTGATGTAGAAAGAATGAAGATGAGAGGGTGAGGAAGATGAAGATGACATCTGTGTTGTTGCTGCATGATGATGAAGAACAGAGCGATGACAAATGAACATGAGACAGAAAGTGTGTGACTGTGTAAACGTGTCAGCTCCGTGGACCTGTGTGAATTACCCGGGTCATCGAGTCCGTGCGCATGCACAGGACTGAGAGAGAGAGAGAGAGAGAGAGAGAGAGAGAGAGAGAGAGAGAGAGAGAGAGTTGCGTCCGTCGACGCTGTCACGCGCCGTCAGTGTTCAGTGTCAGTGGAGGAGGAAACTTCTTCTTCCTCGAGGTTTTTCTCTCAGTGTTTTTCCTGAAGGAGACGCGAGTTGACGCGCGCGGCAGCTGGACTGGATTAGCGCATCGCGATCGGGAGAAGGCGCGTGCCATTACGCACGGAGCTGCTGCTGCTCCAGTGAGGAGGGAAACTATTATAACACACACACACACACACACACACACACGCGTGCTGATGTTGATGTGAACGAGCAGCGAGCACAGAGCGGCAGTGTCCGCGTCTCTGAGTCTGAACTCAGCGGGAGGAAAGTTTCACCGCGGGCGAGCGCACGGGAGCGAGGACGAGTGTGGATGTGAGAGAGCAGCGCGAGGACGGCGCCGCTGCTCCGCTCATGGACCGAGGATCGCGCTCCGGAAGCTCGCGCCGCCTCAGCGGAACATGCGGATCTTAGGGGACTCGGTGCCGGTGTGAGTGCAGCAGGGAAGCGGCGCTGGGTGTCCGGACTCACTCCATCATCATGTCTATGTCCACGGGAGAGGAGAGAGAGAGTGAGTGAGAGACACCGACAGACACAGAGGGAGAGAGAGAGAGCGAGAGAGAGGGTAATCCGGAGTGTGTTTCATGACGTGTGGGATTAAAACCGGACCCGACATGATCTTTGTTAATATCATCACTGTGGTGTTTGTGTTAGGTGAGTACACACACACACACACACACACACACACACACACACACACACACACACACACACACACACACACACACACTGGAAACCTAACCCTAACTTTAAAACACATCTTCACCTTAAACTGTAGTCATTTACATCACAAAGTCCCCATAATGCGACTGTGTGTGAACTGTGTCCCCAAAACATAAGGAATACCAGCTACACACACACACACAGGTTTGCGCAGCTACTCTTCTCAGGACACCTTAACCATACATTAGCAATAAAAAAAAAATCTTACTTCCTCAGAAACGAGGCTCTGCCTCATTAGGACCAGGTCTTGGTCTCCATGAGGACTAAAGGTCCTGACAAGGTCAGCGTTTACGACAGACGAGGTCCTGAAGAGGTGACACATACAAGAACACGCACACATTAACTATGTGGTGTCAGTATAGTGATTTACTTAAACTGTGTTAAATCATCAATAATCATGATTCAGTGACATCATGATCTGATCATCATCATCATCATCGGCCCGAGCTGAGTCGAGCCTCCAGAGCCCCTGATGACTCACTGCTCACTTTATTAGGTACAGCTGTCACCTGATGAAGTGACATCCACAGCTCATCTAACACAGATGACAAACTCTGGAGATGTTTGCGTCTCTGAAATCAACGTATCGAGCATTAACGTACAGTTGTGTAAGAAGAACCTCTTTACGATGTTCTCACGCTGGTTGACATCAAATTCAAGGACTTTTCCAGGTCTGATTCCCTCCAATTCAAGGACAGAATGCGCCGACTCGGCTTCAAGACGCGTCACGGTGACGTCGTCGTTTCCTCGCTCTCTTTGCTCGACTTTACTCGCTCATTGTTCTGCGCGGAATCTCGCGTCAGCGGCGCACAGAGAGGCAGTGCATCTGTTAGTGATCACGACTGGACATTTGTTCCGCGTAGGCCTCGTCTATGTACATCAAGCAAGGTAGGGCATGGAACAGTAGGTGGCGCCGTAACAGACAAGGGAGACGTTGACCTAAATATCAACTTTACTTCTTTTCTTGCAAGAAAATTCAAGCACTTTCAATGACCCAAGTCTATTTATGGAGATTTTATAAAAACTTTCAAGGGCCAAAGCCTCGTTCCACTATCTTTTTGCCTAAAGTGACTAAAGTTGATTAAAGTTTTTTTTTAAGTGTGGTTGTATGAGGTGCTGACACCTGGTAATGGTACGTTCAAGATGTAGTCATAGTTGGATTTTTCCGAATTCCTAGTTTTTCAATTGGTCCTTTGGACTTATTTTAACAATAAAAGGACCAGAAAATTATTTATTTTTCCGCAATAACGTTCCATATCTGGCAGTTATTTACAATTTTCTACATGTTACAATACTGTATTAACGGACTAACTAACTGAAAATAATAAAATACCATGTATATCATTGCTAACGACTGCTATTGCTAACATAGGCTAACAATGTTTTCAAATTTTTTTGCGTGGTGACCCAAAAACTATCTCCCAGCGACCCACGTGTGGGTCCCTACCCAGACTTTGAGACTCACAGCGGTCGTGGATGTGTGTGTGTGTGTGGAGTTTTCAGGTCACTGTGTGTGTGTGAGTGGTGCTGTCCTTGGTGCTGAAACAGCCTCAGCCTCAGAGAGGCGGCTGTAAATGTGGAAAAACGCAGCCTTGAATTAACCAAACAAAGTGAGTCAGTGGCAGCAGACGAACACAGAGGTGAGGTTCACGACTCTGCTCTGACCACACACACACACACAGACACACACACTCACACACACACACACAGTGACTCCTAGTCTTGTTGTGTTGTGGCATCACCGTCTCCTCCTCCTCCTCCTCCTCCTCCTCCTCCTCCTCCTCTCTGCGTTTACTCATATTTAACAAACATCATTAACAGACTATAGAGAAGCTGTTAGTGTTGAATGAGTTGATTTACTCCGACTGCTCCTGTGGACGCTGTGATGATGATGATGATGATGACGATGAAAATAATGATAAACACTTGAACGGTTTGGTGTCGTGGCTTCATGATGCACCAACACATTGACTCTGAGTGAAAACATGGCTGCCAGCAAGGACAACATGAAAAACATATCTGAAGAATATTATATATACATATATATATATATGTATATATGTATATATACATATATATATACATACTATAGGTGTAAACTGGAAGTTACTCTGCTGCACCAAACTCCATTGATAAAACCAGCGATTTAACATCACCGCACACAGGAGCTGCTGATCCACTGTGTTTTGTAACGTCATTGTTTAAAGTGCTGTGACGCAAAGTGACCACACGAGGTAGCGGTGGACCAGCAATCTCCTGTGTCACCCTGAGGGAAAATCACATGTTTTCAATGGATTTCGGAGTAAATCCTGCCGTGATAACTGGAAAGTTAGCAAACGCAGAGCGATGCTAGCAAAGTTAGAATACATGTCACATATTTAACATACAGTATTTATCACTAGCGTCTGTATCGATACTTTTCCACTGATACCACTTTAGTACCACTTCTCGATATCCACGCCCACTTTGTATTTAACATGGCTGTTACGGAGTACAACCACTAGAGGGCAGAGCAACTACAACAAACATGGAGGAATAGAACCCTGACTCTAAGCTAAACCCAAGTCTAATCTATGGAAGCTAATTTCTGCTAGCATAAGAAAAATCCTCATGTTAAGAGATAGTAATTAGAAAAGACTTATTATCTCATAATTATGACTTACTATCGGATCATTATGACTTATTATGTCATAATTATAGAGTGGAGGATGAGCAGACGTGTGCATTGTTGTGTAACGTACTTCGTTAGTGGAAGTCAAGCTTCTTCGTCATCGTCTGGAGAATTAGCAAAAAACACTGTCTAAAAACAGTCCAGTCAATTCCAATCTTTTCAGAAATGTAAACATAGCGTCTGAGTCATGGTTTTGTTGCACTCACCGACTGTGGCCTCTCTCTCTCGACAGATGTGTGTGTGTGTGACTCAGAGATCGGCGCCCCCGGCTGGCGGGAACCCCTGGACTGCGTCCGAGCCTCGGAACTGTGCAACCAGAACAGCCAGTGCAGCTCGCGATTCCGCATCATGCGCCAGTGCCTGTCCGGCGGGGACAAGGAGCGCAGCGCCATGCTGGCCTCCAAGGAGTGCCAGGGGGCGCTAGAGGTGCTGCAGGACTCGCCGCTGTACGACTGCCGCTGCAAGAGGGGCATGAAGAAGGAGCTGCAGTGTCTGCAGAACTACTGGAGCATCCACATGGGGCTAACTGAAGGTGAGGGAACGCCACGGCTGCTGCTGGTGCTTTTATTTTTTAAGCAACATACAGAGCTGTTTTATTCTGAAATTTGCTTCTATTGGCGCCATAGTTTCTCAGTGTAGGAGTGTTTCGAGCTTGTGCTGCAATTTCTGTGCTGCATACAGGAAGTGATTTGTTTCACGTAAAAACAGATGTTGGCGGCAACAGCAACAACATGGCGCTAGCAAAGCGAGACGCCCGCAAAAAAAAGTTTCAGAAATGGATTCTAACCTGGTCCTTCAGCAGTTTTTGACAGAATAAATGTTCCTTGTCTCCGCCCGCCCCTGCTCTGCTGCTGTATACACACAACCGCTCCCTCGGTCAGGTCTGATAGTTTTGCTTGACAGTCAGTTTTTCAAATAAAGGACGCATCGAACAAATAACGTAACATAGGTCATTTCTGCTCAAAATGACGACACTATCAACAACAACAAAGCTCAACAAAAGTTACGTACTGCAGCTTTAAAAACTTTACTTTTTAAAGGCCTTTTGCTCCACAGACGTGTTTTTATTTGCTGTGATTTATTAGACCTGCGCTCATATCAGTGATGGGATTTCAGAGTTCAGAGATAATGGAGTTTTTTCCTATTCCTTATTTCCTAGATTGATTTTTCTTCCTGTTTTTTTAGATAGAACAGACTATTATCTGATGTCGTGGACAGATGGGTGTAATACGCTTCATTCTCCAGGTGCCTTGTGGGTAATGTAGGCACCAGGAAGAGGAACTTGTGGAATAATAAAAAAAAAATAGAAAAAGACAACACATGTTCATGTTTGTCTGAATGAGTCTAGTAACAACACAACACGAGTGTGAGTCAGCAGAGGGTTTTTTTTTTTCAGCAGCAGCTGTTTGTTGTTGTTGTTGTCGTCGTCATTGTTGTTGTTGATGTTGTTCTAATGTGCTGTGGGATTTTTTTTTTTTTTTTTTTTTTTACCAGAGCAGATGAAACATCCTTTCACTGCAGACACCTGGCTAATGCCTTCAGTTGGTTTAGGTCCCACTGCTGCTCACACACACACACACACACACACACACACACACACACACACACACACACACACACACACACACACAGACACACAGACACACACACACACACACACACGCGTGCGCGCACACACTCACGCTAGCTGGCCTAGTTTGGGTCTCAGCAGTGGCAGAGCTCATTAAGAGTCTCTCTCTTTGTCCTCCATTTCACTAAAGATGTCTCTGCAACACACACACACACACACACACACACACACACACACACACACACACACACACACACACACACACACACACACACACACACACACACACACACACACACACACACACACACACACGACAAAACATGTGCTTCTTTATTCTTTATTCCTCTGTTGATTTCGACTGAGCTCTAACAAACGTTAACAGAACACCACTGAGCTCTATCAAGACATAACTAATCTATCTGAAGCTCGCTGAGCTCTACTGAACTTTACTGAAGAGGACCAAGCTTTACTTGAGCTCGACGGAACTCAACCGTACACTAATGAGCTCTGGGGAGTGAACTGAACAAAACAGAGCTCTAAATACTTTACTGGACAGTACTGAGCTCTAATGAACTTCACTGAACAGTACTGAGCTCTACTCAAAAGTACTGCACTCTACAGAGCTCTACTGAACAGTACTTAGCTCTACTGAATAGTACTTAGCTCTACTGAACAGTACTTAGCTCTACTGAATAGTACTTAGCTCTACTGAACAGTACTTAGCTCTACTGAATAGTACTTAGCTCTACTGAACAGTACTTAGTTCTACTGAATAGTACTGAGCTCTACTCAAAAGTACTGCACTCTACAGAGCTCTACTGAACAGTACTTAGCTCTACTGAATAGTACTTAGCTCTACTGAACAGTACTTAGCTCTACTGAATAGTACTTAGCTCTACTGAACAGTACTTAGTTCTACTGAATAGTACTGAGCTCTACTCAAAAGTACTGCACTCTACAGAGCTCTACTGAACAGTACTGAGCTCTACTAAACAGTACTTAGTTCTACTGAACAGTACTTAGCTCTACTGAACAGTACTAAGCTCTACTGAGTTTTACTGAACAGTACTGAGTTTTACTAAACAGTACTTAGTTCTACTGAACAGTACTGAGCTCTACTGAACAGTACTTAGCTCTACTGAATAGTACTTAGCTCTACTGAACAGTACTTAGCTCTACTGAATAGTACTTAGCTCTACTGAACAGTACTTAGTTCTACTGAATAGTACTGAGCTCTACTCAAAAGTACTGCACTCTACAGAGCTCTACTGAACAGTACTGAGCTCTACTAAACAGTACTTAGTTCTACTGAATAGTACTTAGCTCTACTGAACAGTACTAAGCTCTACTGAGTTTTACTAAACAGTACTTAGTTCTACTGAATAGTACTGAGCTCTACTGAACAGTACTTAGTTCTACTGAATAGTACTGAGCAGTAGTGAGCTCTATTGAACAGTACTGAGCTCTACTCAAAAGTACTGCGCTCTACTGCAGTTTACTGAACAGTACTGAGCTCTACAGAACTCTACTTATTCCTACAGAGCTCTACCCTCCTCTATTGAACTCTAAGATCTAGTCCAACTCTACTGAGCTCTATCAAACTCTCATGAACTCTACTGACAAATTTTGAATCTCGAGGATTTAAAACAGAAGTTTGTTTTGTAACAAGAAGACATCGTCTACATTTACATCAACTCTCTAACGCTATGTTTACGCCAACACGAGTCCACGTGATCGCCTCAGTCTTGAGGTTATTAAAACCCTCTCTAAAGGCTCAGGTGAGGACAGAGAACACGAGGAGGAAACTCAGGATCTCAGGAAATGAAGTCGAACCGGCGTCTTCTTGTTTTTTTTGAGTTTGTAAATTTCCTTCAGTTCAGGTTGGAACGCTGTCGCCGAGAGACTCCGCGTTTGTCGGCGACACAGATTCATCACCGCGGCGTTCGCCCGCCGCGCGGCCGTTGTTCGTTTGACGCTCCATTAAACCTCGCTCGACAACGGCCGTCATTACCCTATTAACTGTCTCACTGTGTGTGTGTGTGTGTGTGTGTGTGTGTGAGGCCCGGAGGCACAGACATGAGACACATGCACAACACACAGCAGGTCAGTTATGTTGTCCGCCAGTAGGGGGCAGTAGAGTCGCTTTCAAGGACGTGGAATTTGGGCAAAATTCGAGAGTTTTCCGTTCATTTATGACAAACACGACGGGAGATTAGAGGACAATGAGGGGGCGGAGCTGCAGGACGCTAGGCCACACCCACTAGACCACAACCTCTCTGTTGTCAACATGTGGTTCTTGATGATGTGTGTGTGTGTGTGTGTGTGTGTGTGTGTGTGTGTGAGATCCAGAAGATTAAAGATTTGTTTTCTTTATCATTAGAAAAGTAAACGCTCAGCTGAGCCTCGCCAGAGAAGAAACTGGAAATTATTTCAGGCCTAATCTGTAATTACTGGGTGTGTGTGTGTGTGTGTGTGTGTGTGTTAGAGAGATAGTGTGTGTGTGTGTGTGTGTGTAAACAGCAGTCCTACTTTACATTAAATATATGCCACAGTGTACAGTGAGTGGTGCTGTGTGCACCCTGGAGAGCTCATTACGTGAAGGTGCATCTCATCTTCTTCTCCATTCGTTTCCTCAGAAACACAAATGTGATGGAATTTAAATGTATGTGTGCGTGTGTGTGCGCATGTGTGTGTGTGTGTGTGTGTGTGCGTGGGAGAAAAAAAAACCTAAACGCCGCTGACTTTTAAACGTGTTTTGCGACGTTTGCTTCTTACCTCATGCGGTTTCATTTCCTGCCAATGAAATCTCATTTTCCGAGCTGTGCACTTCTTGGAAAACTTGATTTGGCAGCTGGAGTCAGACGTGTGTGTGTGTGTGTGTGTCTCTGAAGGGACTCTTCATGGAAATGAAACCCCCCCCCTGCTGGATTGGAACAGTCCGTGACTCTCAATACTCTCTAGTTTAACTTGTGATTTTTTTAAATATTTGTCCACAAAAACGTCCTTTCCTCCACGTTTCTCTAACTCTTTCGTCAGTGTGTCGGGTTGATGACAGATGACCGCTCGCGTCTCTTTTTTTAAAACCCAGACGTGGTTTTAAAAAGAGAGCCGCTCACAAATTGTCATTTAAATGAGGTCAATTAGCTCAAACACGTCACGCTACCACCTTTTTCCAGCGCTTTGTTCAAACAAAACTGTCACGGTGACTAATCTGCAAATTAAGTCTGCGTGATATAACATGAATTCAGTCTGTGCTGCGAGCGACCAGGAAAACATCGTCATCCACAGATTTCTCTGCTTCTTAAATGTGGATTATTTTTTTTTTGGTTTCTTTTTGCTCCATAAAACAAAATAAATCAGTCAAAGTGAATCGAAACATAGACGTTTGAGAACGTCAGGATTTTCTGACACTGGTCAATAATCCACAGATTAATCAACGATGAAAATAAGCTGCTTAATGGAGCTCCTTAATGTGAGAGTGGCTGTGATTATCAGACTGTGGTCATTACTGTAGGGGTGAGTTTATACTGCGTCCTGAATTCACTTAATCCTGCTCCACTTTCAAATTTTTTTTTTTTTTAAACATGAGACTGTGTACGTTTTAATCCCGAGAAAACACAGACTAGGCGATGGAAACTCCAGGGATTTGGGATCTCACAGAAACTCTTTAACGTGATTTAAAGTGACTTCAGATTATATAAACTGATTTAGCTCTTGTGTTGGCGATGTTTTGTGCTGAAACTGCGGATTAAATCAAGTTGCGCAGATTACGGTTCTAAACTAAAGTTTGCGACATCTGTTGCGACAACTCTCTCAGAATATCAAACATTTAATACTTATGATTTGAAATCAGGAAGGCTCTGATGTAGATAATCTGATAATCTGTTCAACTCAGACTAAAATCGTAAGACATCCACGATTGTTGGGAAAGAGTCAGATCGGGACTGGAATCTGGTCAATAATCCAGTTCTGAAGAAATTAGATTCTGCATCGTTAGAACTAGATTATCTGATGCGTCCGATGACGTTAAAAGCGTGTCCGTTAATCCCTCACATTACAGGATAATTTGGCCAGATTATCTGTTCAAATCAGACTAAAATCAGACGGCATCCATGATTGTTGGACGGCTAAAATCAGGACTGAAATCAGGTCAATAATCCAGTTCTGGAGAAATTAGATTCTGCATCATTGAGACCAGGTTCTCTGATGCGTCCGATGATGTTAAAATCTGCATCCATTAATCCCTCACATTACAGGATAATTTGTCCAGATAATCTGTTCAAATCAGACTAAATCCACAATTGTTGGAAGGTTCAGATCAGGACTGAAATCTGGTCAATAATCTGGTTCCGAAGAAATTAGATTCTGCATCGTTAGGACTAGATTATCCGATGCATCCGATGACGTTAAAAGCGCGTCCGTTAATCCCTCACATTACAGGAGAATTTGGCCAGATAATCTATTCAAATCAGACTAAAATATGATTGTCGGAAGAGTCAGATCGGGACCGAAAACTGGTCAATAATCCAGTTCCTAAGAAATTAGATTCTGCATCATTGAAACCAGGTTCTCTGATGCGTCCGATGACGTTAAAATTGCATCTGTTAATCCCTCACATTACGGCATATTTTGGCCAGATAATCTGATCAAATCAGACTAAAATCGGACGACATCCACGATTGTCGGAAGAGTCAGATCGGAACTGAAATCTGGTCTGGGGCTTTAACCTGTTGCTCAGAGAATTAGATTCTGCCTCGTTAGCACCAGGTTCTCTGACGTCGTTAAAAATCACGTGCGTTAATCCCTCGCATTCCGGGATAATTTGGCCAGATAATCTGTTCAAATTAGGTCAAAATCAGGACCTTAATCTGGCCAATGATCCTCTAGTCTGACACGGTTTGACTAAAGGACGGGGGAAGACCGAGTCACAGCAGACGCACGTGCGATGTAGACGATAAACGGTGTGTTAGCAAAACTGCGTAAACATTACAGCTAAGTGTTGTCATTCGCTCATTCACGCGTTCACGTGTGAAACACTTCTTCTGTCGTCTCTGACACGAGGACACACACGTCTGCATATAGTCAAACACAGCTGGGAATCAAACCCCCCCTGAAAAAATAATGACTCCCTCCACCGCTGATCCACCCTGAGTCAAAGTGTGAACGTCTGCACTTAGCGAGAGAGGACTGTGTGTGTGTGTGTGTGTGTGTGTGTGTGTGTGTGTGGACACAGAGTCTCTGTGGACCCAATGCTAATCAGCCCGCAGCTCGTTTATGAAGCCGCATGCTAAACACATAGCTCATTAGCGCGCGCGCCAGTGCTAAACACTGTCAGCCCTCAGCCACACTCGTTTAAATTAGCCTCTTTTATTTGAATTCACGTGAAAACACCGATGTCGGTCGTTCACTGTGTCGTTTAGCAGATGAACTCTGACCCCCCTCCCCCCACGAAACACCCCATCACTGATTAAACCAGTCACTAGACAGGCCGCGCAGAGCCTGACGCGTTAGCGTGAATGCTAAACAGCTCCTGTCAATACTAAGTGGCCTGATCTATTAGCCGAAGGGATTAACCAATCTAATCCGGGCGATTAGTTAAACACTGACAGGTCATTGTGCGTCTGAGGCCGAGCTGCACCTTATAAATCTGCACTTTCAGCAGCTCACGCTGAAGGAGACGATAGCGAGCTAACGACTGTGTTTGTTTTTAAGACGCTAATGTGTTCATTCAGGGCTTTTTAAAAAGTTTAGCTGCGAGAAGTTTTGATGCAGTCTGAGCAGAGTGGAGCTGCACCATGCTATCACCATATATGAGATAATACACTGTAAAATAACAAATATCTACTGTTTATGATCTGTACATGATAGTGTTGGTTGTCTCGCAATATATTGGTTATCACAGAATCGCGATATTATTGATATCGTGGACGACGTATCGTGTCATATCATCACAGCCCTATTTCATGACCTTAAAATACATTTATAACCTTTAATTTCAGATCATACCTGGTTTATTTATTTTATTTGGATGTTTAAATGTTAAATAAAGGATATTTACATGTGTGACAAACCATGACATTGATAACATTGACCATGACTATAAATATCGTCAAATTCTGATAAAAATAAAAATAAAAATTGTAGGCTTAAAATAAAGTGTTATTAAGGGACTATGAAGTGAAATATACTTTTGTTGATTCCAAGTATTTTTTTTTTTTAAATCAATATATAGAATATTTTGTGTATTTCACTAATTTTGTCATGATCCATTTGCCCTGATGCACTTTGACAGTGAGCTGACTTTCTGCTCAAAAACAAAAAGTATCTCAGAATGACTTGAAATTTACCATCATAATAGTCGGCATCGACCTGAACAAGGATCCGTTGAAAATATTTGCAAATCTCTTAAGGAATAATTTTCATGAATTTTTGAAAATTCAGGAAATGCTGCATTTGCCCTGATACTTTGACAGTGAGCTGACTTTCTTCTCAAAAACAAAAAGTATCTTGGAATTACTTGAAATTTACCAACATAATAGTCGCCGTCGCCCTGAACAAGGATCCGTTGAAAATATTTGCAAATCTCTTAAGGAATAATTTTCATGAATTTTTGAAATTTTCGAAAATGATCCATTTGCCCTGATGCACTTTGACAGTGAGCTGACTTTCTTCTTCTAAAAAAAAAAGTATCTCAGAATTACTTGAAATTTACCATCATAATAGTCGGCATCGCCCTGAACAAGGATCTGTTGAAAATATTTGCAAATCTCTTAAGGAATAATTTTCATAAATTTTTGAAATTTCAGGAAATGCTGCATTTGCCCTGATACACTTTGACAGTGAGCTGACTTTCTTCTCAAAAACAAAAAGTATCTTGGAATGACTTGAAATTTACCATCATAATAGTCAGCATCGCCCTGAACAAGGATCCATTGAAAATATTTGCAAATCTCTTAAGGAATAATTTTCATGAATTTTTGAATTTTTTGAAATTTTCGAAAATGATCCATTTGCCCTGATGCACTTTGACAGTGATCTGACTTTCTTCTCAAAAACAAAAAGTATCTCGGAATGACTTGAAATTTACCATCATAATAGTCGGCATCGCCCTGAACAAGGATCTGTTGAAAATATTTGCAAATCTCTTAAGGAATAATTTTCATAAATTTTTGAAATTTCAGGAAATGCTGCATTTGCCCTGATACACTTTGACAGTGAGCTGACTTTCTTCTGAAAAACAAAAAGTATCTTGGAATTACTTGAAATTTACCATCATAATAGTCGGCGTCGCCCTGAACAAAGATCTGTTGAAAATGTTTGCAAATCTCTTAAGGAATAATTTTCATGAATTTTCGAAAATTTTCAAAAAATGATCCACTTTGACAGTGAGCCTACTTTCTTCTCAAAAACAAAAAGTATCTCGGAATGACTTGAAATTTACCATCATAATAGTCAGCATCGCCCTGAACAAGGATCCATTGAAAATATTTGAAAAATCTCTTAAGGAATAATTTTCATGAATTTTTGAAATTTTCGAAAATGCTGCATTTGCCCTGATGCACTTTGACAATGATCTGACTTTCTTCTCAAAAACAAAAAGTATCTCAGAATGACTTGAAATTTACCATCATAATAGTCGGCGTCACCCTGAACAAGGATCCGTTGAAAATATTTTCAAATCTCTTAAGGAATAATTTTCATGAATATTCGAAAATTTTCGAAAATGATCCACTTTGACAATGAGCTGACTTTCTTCTCAAAAACAAAAAGTATCTCAGAATGACTTGAAATTTACCACCATAATAGTCGGCATCACCATGAACAAGGATCCATTGAAAATATTTGCAAATCTCTTAAGGAATAATTTTCATGAATTTTTGAAATTTTTGAAATTTTCGAAAATGATCCATTTGCCCTGATGCACTTTGACAGTGATCTGACTTTCTTCTCAAAAACAAAAAGTATCTCAGAATGACTTGAAATTTACCATCATAATAGTCGGCATGGCCCTGAACAAGGATCTGTTGAAAATATTTGCAAATCTCTTAAGGAATAATTTTCATAAATTTTTGAAATTTCAGGAAATGCTGCATTTGCCCTGATGCACTTTGACAGTGAGCTGACTTTCTTCTCAAAAACAAAAAGTATCTCGGAATGACTTGAAATTTACATTCATAATAGTCGGCATCGCCCTGAACAAGGATCTGTTGAAAATATTTGCAAATCTCTTAAGGAATAATTTTCATGAATTTTTGAAATTTTCGAAAATGATCCATTTGCCCTGATACACTTTGGCAGTGAGCTGACTTTCTTCTCAAAAACAAAAAGTATCTAGGAATGACTTGAAATTTACCATCATAATAGTTGGCGTCACCCTGAACAAGGATCTGTTGAAAATATTTGCAAACCTCTTAAGGAATAATTTTCATGAATTTTTGAAAATTCAGGAAATGCTGCATTTGCCCTGATACACTTTGACAGTGAGCTGACTTTCTTCTGAAAAACAAAAAGTATCTTGGAATTACTTGAAATTTACCATCATAATAGTCGGCGTTGCCCTGAACAAGGATCCGTAGAAAATGTTTGCAAATCTCTTAAGGAATAATTTTCATGAATTTTCGAAAATTTTCGAAAATGATCCACTTTGACAATGAGCTGACTTTCTTCTCAAAAACAAAAAGTATCTCAGAATGACTTGAAATTTACCATCATAATAGAACCTCAGCCCTTGTACAAGAACCCTTTTGAAACCCTTATTTCTAAGAGTGCAGAGCAGAGGTCGCCTCCTAATCCTCATTGAAAACATGGCTTCCAGGAGCGACACCAAGTAATATACTGATTTTTTTCCACTTAAAAAAAGGCTCAACTGATAAAATCTACATCAGCTTAAGTCTATAATATCATAAGAATACGCTCAGTGCTTTATCTCACTGTTAAACAGCACTTTTCAGTACAGGAAAAATCAAGTTAAACTAAGTCAATTTGTAACGCGCTCACTCTCACTCTCCCACGCCAAAGTCCATAGAGAAAAACAGTGATTTTAAGATTACAGAAACACGGGAGCAGCTGCTCTACTTCTGCCTCGTTTAGTCACCGTGTGTCACTGAACAAAGGAGTTCAAACACAGAAGTTAGAAAATAAAAAAACATACGAACTCACTGAAGGAGGCAGAGCTGCATCAACAGCTGCCGTGACTCTGTGACGTAGAATCGACAATGTTTTCTCAATGGGCTTTGGTGAGGCTGAGTGAGAGGCTTCCAGAGCGGCACACACTCCAGTTTCCTGTCGAGAAAACACTCGTTAACAGCGAGAGAAACGTGGGGGAATTTATATTTTTTACGATATTTTATGAGCGACACTCGTTCTCCTTAAGTCGTCTCCAGCAATAAATCTCACACGTCTCAACATGTTTATAATCACAGTTAATTACTGCACACACACACACACACACACACACACACACACACACAGATGAGGAGACGATGTGACAGAAAACAGACGATGGAAAAGCGAGTGTCCTCTCTGTCAGTGAAAGCTGAGACGATGGAGGGAGGAGGAGGAGGAGGAGGAGGAGGAGGAGTGCAGCGCTGCACTTTGTGTTTCTACACTTCAGCTGTTCACACACACACACACACACATTTTTGTACTTGCCGCATATTGACGACCAGCATTTCCACTTTATAAATCGACACAATTACAAATATCTACTTCATGAATGACATCCATAAAAAAAAAGCTACTGAGTGCAGTACCGTCAAATGTCTGCAGGTGGAACCGGGTTTTTGTACCAAATTGAGGACTGTTAAAAAAGTATATATATATATATATATAAGATATATATAATAGTATTATAGCATGTTTACATTCTAAGGAAGTGATTTAAATGAAAATAAAGTCAGGACCGGCCAAAATGTCCTCACTTTGTAAAAATGACCTCACTTTGTTGGTTAAAAACCCTCACTGGTCCTCAGTATGTCGCAAGTACAAGAACACACACACACACACACACACTGTATCAACCATTCATTTCATCACAGACGACAGTGTCAATGTGAAGCAGCGACTCCTTTATATAAATGCACACACACACGCCGCTTTACACACACACTCACTCACACACACACTCACACTGTCACGTCTGTGACCTTTGACCCTGAGGTGACGACGGTGAGTCAGAATCTCGTTTTTCCCGCCGTCGTCACCGGAAACCGCAGAATTTTTACGGGAAAAACGTGAATGAGAGGAAATCAGAAATCTACCTCGGACTGATCCATAAATCATTGATTTTGATATTCAGAGAATGTGTGCGTGTGTGAGTGTAAGAGTGTGTGCGTGTGTGTGTGTGTGTGTGTGTGTGATGATCACAGATGTTCTGCTCAGTCACACGTTTAATGAAAACACCGTTTCACCTGAAGGTTAATTATCATTATATACACGTGTGTGTGTGTGTGTGTGTGTGTGTGTGTGTGTGTGTGTGTGTGTGTGTGTGTGTGTGTGTGTGTGTGTGTGTGTGTGTGTGAGTTCTTGTATTTGTCACCTCTGTTGGACAGTTTCAAAAACACTGACCTTGTCAGGACCTGTAGTCCTCATAGAGACCAAAAACCTGGTTCTGATGTGGTTAAGGTTAAGGTTAGGGTTTGTTTATAATGTTTATAATGTTTATAATGTTCTTGTCTGTAAGTTACAGTTTAGGGATAAGACTTTGGTTTGACTTATCTTCACAAAACAGCAAGGTCCGAGCTTTTATTGTGAAAAACAGATGAGTTTTAAGACTCTGGTAACAGTCTGTGGCACATTCAAGAAACTTTATTTAAATTGACAAATCTTAACGTTGACATTTTTGTACGAGATTGAATATTTTAGGCTTTGCCTGAGGAAGATTTGATGATTTTGGCCTCGGTGTTTACTGTAAATGTCTGCTATAAATGAATGGAAGTCAATGCGGTGTCCTCAGAGGAATAGCAGCACAAACACGTGTGATCCTCTGTGTATGTGTGTGTGTGTGTGTGTGTGTTGATACTGGTTTTCCATTAGAGAGCTAAATAATCCTCCACAGAAGATAAACAAGTGCACACACAGGTGAATACATGAATAAAGGACCGTGTTGATGCTGCTGATTTCTGATTCCGCTCCAGGTTTTTTTTAAATTCAAACGCTCAGAGATCAGCGCTGAGGGAGGATGACGAGATCTGTGTGTGTGTGTGTGTGTGTCACACACATGTTCTGGTGCAGCATCCTTAGTGAGGACACTCATAGACATAATGCGCTCCCTAACCCCCTTACCCTAACCTTACACTTTTGACCACAGAACCAAAAGGACGTTCTGTAAAGGAAACCAAATGTGTCACCAAAAACTAACGTTAGGAGAACCTTCCATATCAACCACGGGACAACCCTCAGGGAACCTTTAAGGTGGTTTTGTGTTTGTCGTCACGTGTCCGTATATTTGCTTGGGGTTTGAATTGCGTGTCATTGAGGTGGAAATGCTTCTTAGAGGCTTTTAGCTGAGTTTCTTGCCGTCATTTTGTGACGCTACATGCTAGCATCGGTCGTCTGTGCTGCACACATCTCGCGCGTGTTAAACCCAATTCTAACCCTCAATTCAAATCGTGGACCTGAGGTTCTGCCTCATTAGAACCAGGTTTTTTGGTCTCCATGAGGACTACAGGTCCTGACAAGAACGCAGGTGGCAAGCGACAAAACCGTCAAAAAAGCGAGAGCTGATGAAAGTGAAAGCAGCGAGTGAGGACTTGGAGTTGTTGGATGTTGCCAGAGGAGCTGTGAATAATCCGCTCTGTGCTGAGTGTTTACCTGCAGGATGAGTGGGAGTGTAATCCTCCTCTGTCCGTTTCCTGCTGAATGCAGAAAGAAAAACAAGCTTCTTTGATCAGCTGCTGTCGCCGTGACGCCGGGACTTAGCTTCCCACGGCGTCGCGTCCAGAGTGGAGTTCGCGCCGCGCCGCGCCGCGACGTCAGAGCGACCGCTGCTTCGTCTTCTCCGTCAGAATTAAGAGAATCGAACCTGCGTTCGACACACAGACGATGGGAGATATGACTTTGTCAGATAAATATCGTATTATCATGAAATCGTATTATCATGATAATATCGTATACGGACTTAAATATCGTGATAATAATATTATCACGATATTTAAGTCAGTATACGATATTATTGTATCATGACTTTCATATCGTAGTACTATCCTATCCTGACATACATATCGTGATAGTATCATATCATGACTGAAATATTGTAATAATATCGTAACATGACTGAAATATTGTCATAATATCGTATCATGACTGAAATCTCGCTGTAATATCGTATCCTGACTTGAATATAGTGACAACATAGCGCGATATCGTATTGTGACTTCAATATCGTGATAATATCGTATTGTGATTGAAATGTCGTGATAATATCGCATAGTGACTTGAATATCATGACAACATATTGTGATATTAACGTATCATGTCTGAATTATCGTGATATCGTATCATGACTTAAATATCGTCACAACATATCGCGATGATATCTTATTGCGACTTAAATATCGTGATAATATCGTATTGTGATTGAAATATGGTGATAATATCGTATCGTGACTGAACTAACGTGATAATATCGTATAGTGACTTAATTATCATGACAACATATTGCGATATTAACATATTGTGACTTTAATATCGTGATAATATCGTATTGTGACTGAAATATCGTGACAATATCCTATTGTGACTGAAATATTGTCATAATATCGTATCATGACTGAAATATCGTCATAATATCGTATCATGACTGAAATATCGTGATAATAATATTATCACGATATTTAAGTCAGTATACGATATTATATACAATATTATTGTATCATGACTTTCATATCGTAGTACTATCCTATCCTGACATACAAATCGTGATAGTATCATATCATGACTGAAATATTGTAATAATATCGTATCATGACTGAAATATTGTCATAATATCGTATCATGACTGAAATCTCGCTATAATATCGTATCCTGACTTAAATATAGTGACAACATAGCGCGATAATATCGTATTGTGACTTCAATATCTTGATAATATCGTATTGTGATTGAAATATCGTGATAATATCGCATAGTGACTTGAATATCATTACAACATATTGTGATATTAACGTATCATGACTGAATTATCGTGATAATATCGTATCCTGACTTAAATATCGTGACAACATATCACGATAATATCTTATTGTGACTTAAATATCGTGATAATATCCTATTGTGATTGAAATATCGTGATAATATCGTATCGTGACTGAACTATCGTGATAATATCGTATAGTGACTTAAATATCATGACAACATATTGCGATATTAACATATTGTGACTGAAATATCGTGACAATATCGTATTGTGACTGAAATATTGTGCTATCGTATCCTGGCTTAAATATTGTGACAACATATCGTAATAATATCGTATGGTGACTTGAATATTGTGATAATATATCGTGACTTAAATATCGTGACAATATCATATTGTGACTGAAATATCGTGACAGTATCGTATCGTGACTTAAATATCGTGTCAACATATAATAATATCGTAGTGTGACTTAAATATCGTGATAATAACGTACGTCAGATTTGAATTATGATAAAAATCATGCAGCTGCTGTCCACAAAAATCCATAGACTGTATATAAAATGTGGACGCGGTCTTCTGGTCGCGTACTCAAGAATATCCACAAGGTGGCGCCCCCTGTCAGTGGCACAAAGCAGTCACTTTAAATGGAAGTCTATGAGAAAATGAACTTCTCACTGAAATGATTACGTCAGTAAATATTATTTTCCTCTGTGCAAAAAAGACAGACGGAGGCTTTCGTACGTACTCTGTGTTCATTTTGAATCGGAGCAATTCCCGCGGGAATCGCGGGGGCAGTAGAGAGTCGATGTAGGGTAGTGACGGAGAGAACCTTTAGAACGTAAAAACAGACGTAAATGGAGTATAAATGCGAAAAAAACACTCTCTGACACAAACTTCTGTTGTTTCTCAGGGGAAGAGTTTTACGAGACGTCTCCGTACGAGCCGATCCACTTCTCTGAGGAATACCGACACGCGTCCATCATATCAGGTAAGGTGTTTGTTCACACTCTGAGATGTGTTTGGTGTGTGTGTGTGTGTGTGTGTGTGTGTGTGTGTGTGTGTGTGTGTGTGTGTGTGTGTGTGTGTGTGTGTGTGAAGTCATTCTTTCATGGAAACCTATTTTCCCTCCGAGTTTCTTTGTGTGAAACATTTCTCATTAGTTAAAGGTCACAGTTAATAAACCCTGGAACATTAGAGGCTCGACAAACACGTCGTCTGCAGATAATCTCCTGTCACAGGTCACACGTCATCCATCATTTTGTGGGAATATCAAA
>NC_139802.1:42756592-42799092 GCF_963457635.1 Microchirus variegatus
CAGTCTGACATTTTATAATGAGTGAGTTCACTGTGTGTGTGTGCGTGTGTGTGTGTGTGTGTGCGTGTGTGTGTGTGTGCAGATACAGTATGTCCTTGGAGAGGAAAATGAGACGCCACGTTAGCGTTAGCCATGAGCTCATCACTGATGTAATCTCTGCAAAAGTCGCGGTTTCTCTAAAAAAATAATTCGACTTCCAGCATTTCTTTCTTTCTTTCTTTTTTTTTAACTGGATTTGGAATCCAGTAATATCCCAGAAAATCCCCCCCCCCCCCCAAGAAAAAGGTCATTTGAGGGACCGCACAGGTGGATTCTCCTTAAGGCCGACATACAGTAGACCAGGCTTCATCGTTTGCTAGTAATGAGCTGGTTTTTCCTAAAGAGAGGGCGAAAAACACTGAGACCAAATCATCTGAGGAGACCAAAAACAAGGTCCACCTCCTTCCTCCTTCAGAGGATGCAGTCTACGCCGCTGATGGAGGACGATGGAGAGCGTACGCAGCCTGCTGGAGATTACTAGAAGATGGAGATGAGAGGACGAATCCAGGAGTTGAGGAGTTAAGATAGAATGGGAACGAAGGAGAACTTTGAACGATGAAGAACATCGAGCCGTGATGCAGAAGGATGAGAAGTTCTCACCGCGACGAAGACCTTCAAATGTACAGCCTGTCGTAAATTATAATCATTATTATTATCAGTGAAGAAGAAGAAGAGGAAGAAGAAGGCCAACAAAGAACGATGTGGAGGGCAACGTTGGAGATTACTGGAAGTAGAAGAAGAAGAAGTAGATGAGAAGAAGAATCGAGGGGGATCGAGGAGTTAGGATGAGGATAAAAGAACGCGAACGAAGGAGAACGTCGAAGAACTTTGAGCCGCGTCGAAGAACTCGATGATTGTGACGGAGAAGGATGAGAAGTTCTCACCGCGACGAAGACCTTCAAATGTACAGCCTGTCGTGAACTGAGGTTCTTGAGGGTCTTGGAGGTGAGGACGGTAGCATTGTATCGCTCGTACAACCTGCTGTGGATTAATGGAAGAAGAAGAAGATGGAGATGAATGGAGGAAGAATCCACGGGGATTGAGGATGAGGATGAAAGAGAACTTTGAGCCATGTTGAAGAACTTTGAACTGTGATGGAGAAGGATGAGACGTTCTCACTGTGTTATATAAATACAGTGATGAAGGCCAAAGAAAGTGGACAAAAGCTGCTTCCTGTGCATTGAGACACAGCTTCAAATGCTTCAAATACAGTTTGTGTAACAACAAGTCAATAATGTCTGCTCATTTCCCTCCACAATAATAATCCTATAATAAAGACAAAAGCACTTTGTTGTTTCAGTGCTTTGCTTGTTTGTTGATTTGTTTGTCGCCGCGAAACCAGGCGAGGTCTTTATTCTGTAAACAGACACACAGCTGCAGAGCGACGAGCCAAGTGTGTTTCCTGCCTCATTTCACTCAATCAATATGGCTGATGTGGCGACGAGAGCGCCGTCCTCCTCCGAGACCGAACGCTCCAGGTTTAACCATCCGAGCTCGCCGCGACGCACTCCGAGACGCTTCCCCCTCCGAGAGTCGTCTCCATGACCTGGAAGAGCGACGATCCCTGAGAGCGGCTCCGCGGTTTATTTTATGGGCTGATGAGACCACTTTTTTTTTTTTCCTTTTCCTCGTTGCCCCTGAACGCATCGTCAGCGCAGCGAGTGCACGACAAACCTCAGCGGTGCAGAGGAGCCCTTCATTTAAAATGTGTGGACACTGATCACTGCCCTACTTCACTGCTCGCTCTGCTGGGACTCGCTGTCAGAACATCATCTGTTCTTCTGTCAGCGAGGAAGACGTGAGGTTTTCCTACAGTCTCGTCTGAACAGTTACATGTGCACCGTCTCTCTCAGAACCTGCTCTCTCCTGACCTTGCCCTTTGGCAACTCCAACCTGGAACTCACTCCCTCTAGATATTCGCCAGAAACCTTTGAAAAACACTTGTTCCTGCAGGTTTTGGCCACCTGATTGTTTTCTAAAGGAACGTGTTGGGTGCACGATGACGGCGTATTCGCACACTGAACTTCCGCCACACTGATATGTGGAGTAGAAACACTGATCACCAAGAAGAAAAAACATTCCGACAACAGAAGAAGTAGTTACCAAGGCTAGTTATCTGAGCCTCCCAAACAAACTCTTCTTACCCCCAAAAACAAACTCTTCTGACCCCCTAAACAAACTCCTCAGAACCCCCCAAACAAAGTCTTCTGATCCCCCAAAAACAAACTCTTCTGACCCCAAAAACAAACTCTTCTGACCCCCTAAACAAACTCCTCAGAACCCCCCAAACAAAGTCTTCTGATCCCCCAAAAACAAACTCTTCTGACCCCCAAAAACAAACTCTTCTGACCCCAAAAACAAACTCTTCTGACCCCCTAAACAAACTCATCAGAATCCCCCAAACAAAGTCTTCTGATCCCCCAAACAAACTCTACTGACCCCCAAAAACAAACTCTTCAGAACCCCCAAACAAACTCTTCTGACACCCAAAACAAAGTCTTCTGACCCCCCCAAAAACAAAGTCTTCTGACCCACCAGTCTTCTTCTGACCCCCCCAAACAAACTCTTCTGACCCCCCAAACAAACTCTTCAGAACCCCCAAAAACAAACTCTTTTGACCCAAAAATCAAACTCTTCTGACCCCAAAAACAAACTCTTCTGACCTCCAAAAACAAACTATTCTGACCCCCCAAACAAACTATACTGACCTCACAAACAAACTATTCTGACCCCCCAAACAAACTATACTGACCTCACAAACAAACTCTTCTGACCCCCTAAACAAACTCTTCTGACCCCCAAAAACAATGTCTTCAGACCCCCTAAACAAAGTCTTCGGAACCTCCCAAACAAAGTCTTCTTACTCCCTAAACAAACTCCTTACCCCCAAAAACAAACTCTTCTGACCCCCAAAAACAAACTCTTCTGACCCCCAAAAACAAACTCTTCTTACCCCCTAAACAAACTCTCCTGACCCCCAAAAACAAACTCTTCAGACCCCAAAAAAATAAAGTCTTCTGGACCCCAAAAAGAAACTCTTCTGACCCCTAAAAACAAACTCTTCAGACCCCCCAAACAAACTTCTGACCCCCAAAACAAAGTCTTCTGAGCCCCCAAAAGCAAACTCTTCAGAAACCCCCAAAAACAAACTCTTCAGACCCCCCAAAAACAAACTCTTCTGACCCCTAAAAACAAACTCTTCAGACCCCCCAAACAAACTTCTGACCCCCAAAACAAAGTCTTCTGAGCCCCCAAAAGCAAACTCTTCAGAACCCCCCAAAAACAAACTCTTCTGACCCCCCAAAAACAAACTCTTCTGACCCCCCAAAAACAAACTCTTCTGACCCCCCAAAAACAAACTCTTCTGACCCCCCAAACAAAGTCTCCATACCCCCCAAAAACAAACTCTTCTAACCCCAAAAACCCCCAGGGTCCGCGATGTGTGAAGCAGTGGAGACAGCACTTCAATCTCGCCTCAACAAGACATTTAACCATCACAATGATTCCCAAGCTGTTAAATTAGGGTCAACATCCTGCATAGTGTATGACTGTGAGTGAGTGTGTGCTCACACTGTGTTAGCTTCCTGTTCACACACACACACACACACACACTGTCCATGTTTAATTATACATAACATCACAGATGGAGGTGGTGACAGCTCACAGCGGTGGACTCTCCGTCACCTCACCTCCGTCTCTCACATCAGTCCACTTCGCTGACCTGAGGTCAGGTGACTCTGACATCATCGCAGACAGCTTTAGCTCACCTGTGTGTTTTTATCAGACTTGTGAAAGTGAACATGTTGGGTCAGATCTCAGTGTGTTCACACTCTGCATGTGTCAGAAACAGCCAGAGACGTCGTTACCAGCAGGGAAACAAGGGGGAAAAAACTGGTTTTTCACCACTTAAAAGATTAACCTTTAAAATCCACAGTACGTCAGATTAAGTCGACGACATTTTGGGAACACGGTGACAACTTGATCTCGCTGTTAAACAGACTTTTCCTAAAGGGAAAGTGAAGTTTGTGTCAGATTCACCACAGTGACACAAACACAACAAATGAGGCAGCAGTAGACGCAGATCTGATCCTGTTTCCCTGTGAGCTTAAAACACTGATTTTCTCTATGGACTTTGGTGTGGGAGAGTGAGCGGTTCACAAAGTGGCACAAGCTCTTGTTTTTTTGTTGGAAAAGACAAAAATAAATCATCGGACGTATTCTTAGCATTTAGTCAACTCAGATTTTTGTGTTTTTTTGTAGTGCTGGGCACGTTAGCGGCGGTTAGCGGCGTCAACGTTAACGCACGTTACCGCATGACAACGAAGTTTCCAGGATAACTGACCGGAAAAAAGACGCGCATGACGCCATGTTTACGTGACTCCGGATCTATAAAGTAACGATAAACTTACGCAATGCACAGGTACGCTAGTTATTTGTAGCGTTGCTCTTTTCCTTTAATAAACAGACCTACCTCTGTAGGTGCGCTAATGACGCTAAACAAGTGAACGCAGCTAACGGAGCTAACTGGTAAACGGTGCCTGGACTCCGGTGTCGCGGCACGTAAACATGACATCACGTGTCTTTTTCCGATCGGTCGTCATGGAAACACGTAACGAGCATTTTAGTCAACTTACGTTCACATACATTTTTGTGTTTTTTATTGTAGTGCTGGGTGCATTTACGGCCGTTAACAGCGTCAACGTTAACATATGTTAGCGCATGAACACAAAGTTGCTGACCGGAAAAAGACACGCGTGACGCCATGTTTACGTGACTCTGTATTGTCAAAATGAGTCTCTAAAGTAACGCTAAACTTACGCAGTTACACAGGTACCCTGGTTATTTGTAGCGTTGCTCTTTTCCTTTAATAAACAGACCGCTCTGTGGGTGCGCTAACGGCGCTAAACGAGCTAACGGCGCTAACTGGTAAACGGTGCCTGGACTCCGGTGTCGCGGCACGTAAACATGACGTCACGCGCGTCTTTTTTCCGGTCGGTCGCATGGAAACGCGTTAGCGCGCGTTAATTTAGCGCCTAGCACGAGTTTTTTGTTGTGAAAATTGCTAAAATTGGGTTAAAATTGCGTAAAAAAAAACGTAACCATCTCTTTATAAACTACAGGAATTTAATGATTACATACGTTTTGTATGACACAATCACTTTCTCGTCTTTACTCGTTTTCCTGACCAGAAATCAATAATCTGATTTAATCTATTTGTTGTTTGTTTTCAGACTCGTCTTTGTCAAAGATGGGCCCCTGCTCGGAGGCGGGGAAACCCTGTAACCCCTGCCTGGACGCGGCGAAGGCGTGCAACCTCAACGAGACGTGCAAGCGCCTGCGGTCTGCCTACAACTCTATCTGCAGCAAGGCCACGCCCCCGCACTCCTCTCTGGCCAATCAGGAGCCCTGTAGCAGGAAAAGGTGTCAGAAGGTGGGTGTTTTTTTTTTTGCTCGTTTTTTCCCGCGTTGATGACGTTATTAATAATAATAATAATAATAATAATAATAATAATAATAAGCGTTTTTATGGTGTCAGGCGCTGCGTCAGTTTTTCGAGCGTGTTCCGTGGGAGCTGAGTTACCCGCTGCTGTTCTGCTCGTGTCCGGACCAGGCGTGTGCCGAGCGCCGCCGCCGCACCATCGTCCCGTCCTGCTCCCACCAGGAGAGGCACCGACCGCCCTGTCTGGACCTGCGACAGCTCTGCCGCTCTGACGCCCTCTGCAGGTGAGAGCGTTTTTTCCTCTTCCTCCTTCGTTCACGCGGTTTCCTCTTTGCGGAAGCCTCCGGGGAAGTTTCGGGCTGTGATTATAATGGAGCGAGACGAGGAGGTTAATCAGCAGGAAATCAGCCGCTCGAGTGTCTTAATTTCACGCGAGTCTCAACACTCGGGTTTCGAAATGACACGTTTGATTGATAATGACTGGATTAAAGGTTAGAGAAGTGGGTGACACACACACACACACACACACGCGCACTCCAGATTGCGAGCGGCCCATTGATTGATTGATTGGCTTTTCCCTGATAAATACTCGCTGAATACAGTGATTGAAGCAAGGAAAAAAGAGGAGGAGGATGATGTGAGGGATGAAGGTTAACCCTTCTGTAACTGTAACTCCTAGACTGTTTGTGATATCTAGAAAATTCAAAAACTATGGATTTATGGTAGCTTCTCAGGACTTCCTGTGGAACGAGCGTCCAATCATAGACGAGATTCACCAGTTTGTGACGTCATTCCTCAATGGTTATAATGGTCTGTTGTCGTCATGTCCTCCTTCACTACATCAGTGAACCTTCTCTGTGGTCGTCTGCTTTTCCTCCTGACCAGCAGCTCCATCATTAACATCCCTTGTCCAATATAACCACTGAATGAAGGGATTTCAGACCCCAAAGTTACAGAATAACACATTTTTTAACTTGGCATTGAAGGCAGCAGTGGATTAACGACTCCTGTGTGCTGTGATGTAAAATCCCTGATTTTCTCTATGGACTTTGGTGCGGGAGAGTGAGCAGATTACGCACTGAAGAAAAGTCTGTCTCACAGCATATTCTTAAAATGTCGTAGATTTGGGCTAACGTGGATTTTTCTTAGTCTTTTGTTTTTCCTTACTCTAGGTGCTAATCTGGATTAAACCTCGAGGTCTGTCTCACAGCATATTCTTAAAATGTCGTAGATTTAGGCTAACGTGGATTTTTATGCGGTGAGTCTTTTGTTTTTCCTTGTTCATGGTGCTAATCTGGATTAAATTTCAAGGTCTGTGTGACAGCATATTCTTAAAATGTCGTAGATTTAGGGTAACGTGGATTCTTATTAGATGAGTCTTTTGTTTTTCATTGTTCGTGGTGCTAATCTGGATTAAACCTCGAGGCTGCCTTGTTCAACAGGTTCTGGTCAGATTAGGAAAGCTTGATACGAGAGTTTGAGATTACAGGAACACTGGACAAATGACAGAATAGATTATTTTATTTAAGGCATATTGTTCTAGTGTGACTGGTGAACTGTTCGGGGTGTGACTCCGCCTATCGCTCTATGTGAACTGGGATTAGCCTCAGATACCTCACAAAGACACAAAGACACACACACACACACACACACACGGAGAAGGCATGAATCACGGCTGATTGGCTGTAAAAGGTGAAGTCGCCTCGCTCTCCTTGTTTCAGCCATTATCCTCAGAGTGAATGTGGTATAATCACAGGGACGCCGCTCGTCCTCCGGGTCTCGGCGTCCTCGCAGGACGTCTCTCGTCCCCCGCTGTGGACGGTGTGTGTGTGTGTGTGTGTGTGTGTGCTGTGATTGACAGGACGTGTAATTAAATATGGTCTTTGCCACGAGGGACGCATGAGAAACCCACAGAGAGAGGAAGAGAAACTATTAGCAGTTCACATACGAGCGACGCCCGCGGTTCATTTAATGTTATTAAAGACGAGGAAAAGGGGGTCACGGGTGCAGGTCAAAGGTCACGTCACGTTAGCAGTGAAGATAAAGATGCTAGTTGCGTCTCGTTTATCTACGCTGCGTAGACCGCTTAGAGGTGATTCCCAAAGATGTGCTCGCGCAGGTTTTTCTTTAGGTTTTCCCGACCCTTTAAATGTGTGAATGTTTTAAATAACGCGCATAAAATTAAGTTTTTAATTAATTTGTCAAACATCTCTTGGAAGTTGTTCGTTTAACACTTCAAAATGATACGAGGTGTTAAAGAAATTATAGGAATTATGCACAAATGTAGTCTCACAACAGTTTGCCCTCTATGTAAATGATGTAGAATGTTTCAGAAACGCTGTTCCCCAATATTGTGGGATTTCCCTGTTGTGTTCATGCTGTTGCCTAGCAACAGAGCTGCAGCCGGATGTGACACTTAATGATACATGATTTGTCGTATTTGTCACGTGTGTACAATCACTAAAATACTGATATTTTAAAGTGTTTTCTTCAGAAGTTTCATCGTCGGCGTTCAGAAAACTAATAATGGGTTAGTTTGGGCCAAAGTTTTTAAATTGGAAAAGCAATTTGGAACAAAACAATTGGTAAATTTCAAAAGAAGCAATTTTAGAAATTTGAAAAGTCTATTTTTACAACAAAATTCAGAGTTGAGTGTTCAGAGTGTTTAAGTCACGATACGATTTTATCACGATATTTAAGTCACGATACAATATTATCACGATGTCAGTCATGTTGCGATATTATCACGATATTTAAGTCACGATACGATATTATCACGATGTTTGTCATGATACGATATGATCACGATGTTAGTCATGTTGCGATATTATCCCAATGTTTGTCATGATATGATATTATTACGATATTTAAGTCATGATATGATATTTTCGCAATATTTAAGTCATGAAACTATATTATTACGATATTTTAGTCATGATACAATATTATCACGATGTTTGTCATGTTGAGATATCATCACGTTTGTCATACTATGATATTATCACGATATTTAAGTCATGATACAATTGTATCATGATGTTTGTCACAATACGATATTATCACAATATTCAAGTCATGATACAATTTTATAACAATGTTTGTCATGATACGACATTATTACGATATTTAAGTCATGAGATGATATTATTGCGATATTTAAGTCATGAAACGATATTATTCGGATATTTAAGTCATGATATGATTTTATTACGATATTTTAGTCATGAAACGATATTATCACGATGTTTGTCACGATACGATATTATCACGATGTTTGTCAGGATACGATATTATCACGATGTTTGTCAGGATACGATATTATCACGATGTTTGTCAGGATACGATATTATCACGACGTTTGTCAGGATACGATATTATCACGATGTTTGTCAGGATACGATATTATCACAATGTTTGTCAGGATACGATATTATCACGATGTTTGCCATGATACGATATTATCACAATGTTTGTCAGGATACAATATTATCACGATGTTTGTCAGGATACGATATTATCACGATGTTTGCCATGATACGATATTATCACGATGTTTGTCAGGATACGATATTATCACAACATCATGATATCTTGATCTCCATGGATTTAAAGAGCCCAGTGAACTCTTTAAATCGGCTCTGACGTCGTTCAGTTAAGTTTGTCCTGCCATCATGGCGGCGGCGGCGGCGTAAACAAACCGAGTCACATCACGTCCGGACCTCTCTATACATCCTTTTGTGACACTTTTAAAGCTCGTCTGTCAGCTTTAAAACACACAGCCGGGTGATTTGTGCGCAATGACCCCTTTGAGACCTTCACCAGGTGGGGCGTCGCACGACTTCCTGCCGTCTGATGAACTCTTTGGCGCTTCTTTATGACCCCTCCCCCCCCCCCCCCCCCCCGCCGTCAAACGGCGTCTCCCCGCTCTAACGACAGTGGTATGTATGCAAACACACGCGCCGGCGCGTCCAGGCGCGGCGAGCTAAACTGCTTTTTCAAAAAAGCGGCGGCGGTGTCGGCGGGCGGCGGCTGAGCGGCGTTTTTAAGACGAGGAAGCCAATCTAGCGCCTGCGTCGCTCCATTACACGGTCAGTGAGGTGAGGTGGTGCCGTGATGGAAATAGCTGCCTCCATTCTGTAGGTCACAGAGGACGACGGGGTGCGTGTGTGTGTGTGTGTGTGTGTGTGTGTGCGCGCATGTTTTCCCGCCTCATCTCATTTCCTGCGAGCTCGTCTGAATGACTCTGGCTGGTTTACAGAAAAGTGAAGTCGTATAACCAGAGGCGTGACTGAGGGCAGCGAGAGCGGCGACTGATCAGCAGCGCTAATATGTAAATATGCAAATGAGCAGTCCCACTAAGGGACTGTTAATTAAAGAGGAGATGGAGACGCACACACACACATAAACACAAACACACACACACACACCCACACACACACACACACACACACACACACACAGAGAGAGGTGGTTAAACTAACAGAACAATGACACGATCAATCAAACGCACGCCGCCGTTTACAGCAAACACAAACTTCCTGTGTTGTTTACTCGACATCATTACATCTGAACCCTGGAGACAAATCATCAACAGATGTCGCCGATGATGAGCGGAGACACAGAGACAGAGACAGAGACAGAGATCTGGAGCAGGATTCTGGTTTTAACTGATAATCTTTGTGCATTTGAACGCCACAAGGCTTCACATCTGGAATTTACTCGGAGTGGGAATCGCCAGATACGCTACGATACGATATTATCACGACGTTTGTCATGATACGATATTATCGCGATATTTAAGTCAGGATACGATATTATCACAATGATTGTCATGACAAGATATTATCATGATATTTAAGTTACGTTATGATATGATCACGATATTTAAGTCATGGTACAATATTATCACGATATTTAAGTCATGTTATGATATCACGATAATTAAATCATGTTATGATATCACGATAATTAAGTCACGATACAATATCACGATATTTAAGTCATGATACGATATGATGATATTTAAGTCACGGTACAATATTATCACAATATTTAAGTCACAATACCATATTATCGCGATATTTAAGTCACAATACCATATTATCACGATATATTGTCACGATATTTAAGCCAGGATATTTAAGCCAGGATACGATCGTATCCTGGCTTAAATATCGTGACAACATATCGTGATAATATCATATCGTGACTTAATTATTGCACAATACGATATTGTCACGATATTTCAGTCACAATACGATATTGTCACGATATTTCAGTCACAATACGATATTATCATGATATTTCCGTCACAATACGATATTGTCACGATATTTCAGTCACAATAGGATATTATCATGATATTTCAGTCACAATGCGATATCACGATATTGAAGTCACGATACAATATTATCACAATGTTTGTCACGATACGCTATCATCAGTGTATTTGCAAAATCACATATTGCGATTTACTCACACGCAAAAAAAGATCTGTTAAAATCGATAAATATCGCCTTTTCCCCTCCACGCCTAGAATTTACCAACAAGTTGCACTTTCCCTTTAAAGGAGGCGACCGAAATATGACACTGTGACAACTGTGACTGAAGTGAGGCTGAGCTGTAAAAAAACATGACATGATGTGACAACATGTGACAGTTTAAATATAACCTGACATCGCAGAGAAAGAAAGGAATTCATGGCACTGTACGTGAAACATGTTCAAAACATAAACACTGTGCTGACAGTGTGGAGCTACACGATAAATGCTCTGTATTTATGGAGCACTTTTCTGGAATTCTTCTTCAACAACACTCAACGCTGCTTTACACCATTCACTCACACGTGTGTGTGTGTGTGTGTGTGTGTGTGTGTGTGTGTGTCTGCGTTTAGTCACTGTGGATTATGATCTTTTGTTTCGACACATAATCCGACTTCATTGTCAGATTGTTCAAGATGATTCCTAACACACACACACACACACACACACACACACACACACACACACACACACACACACACACACACACACACACACACACACACACACACACACACACACACACAGACTCTGACCTTTGTGTGAAAGTCAAATGCTGTCAAATTATATCATCTGTGCAGTTGACAGATGAGAAACACACACACACACACACACACACACACACACACTTTCTTTCACAGCAGCCTTAGTGAGGACATTTCCTATCTCATAACACATTCCCAAATCTTAACTGTCACTAATAAATGCTGAACCCTAACCCTAATCTAACCTAATCTAGACCTAAAACCAGGTCATAAGTCCCTTAAAATAGTGAGGAGCAGACAAAATGTCTTCACAAGGTCATAATGTAGATGGGTTTTGATCAGAATTTGTACTCATAGCCTAGTACACACACACACACACATACTGAAAAACATCCCAAAATTGCCAAAAAACAGCTTGTTGCCACTTAATAAAAGGATTTTCTTTATAAAATTAGCATCAGATTAAGTTTGTGATATCTTTAAAACAGGTTCACTGCTTTATCTCACTATAAGTTACGATGCGATATTATCCCGATGTTTAAGTCACGATACGATATTATCACGATGATTAAGTCACTATACGATATTATCACGCTACGATATTATCATGATGATTAGCTCACGATACGATATTATCACGATGATTAGGTCACGATACGATATCATGATGTTTAAGTCACGATACGATATTATCACGATGATTAAGTCACGATACGATATTATCACGATGTTTAAGTCACGATACGATATTATCACGATGATTAAGTCACGATACGATATTATCACAATGATTAAGTCATGATACGATATTATCACGATGATTAAGTCATGATGCGATATTATCACGATGTTTAAGTCACGATACGATATTATCACGATGATTAAGTCATGATGCGATATTATCACAATGATTAAGTCATGATACGATATTATCCCTATGATTAAGTCACAATACGATATTATCACAATGTTTAAGTCACAATACGATATTATCACAATGTTTAAGTCACAATACGATATTACGATGTTCAAGTCACGATACGATATTATCACGATGTTTAAGTCATGATACAATATTATCACAATGATTAAGTCACGATACGATATTATCACGATGATTAGGTCAGGATTCAATATTATCACGATGTTTAAGTCACTCTACAATATCATCACAATGTTTAAGTCACTCTACAATATCATCACGATGATTAAGTCATGATACGATATTATAATGATATTGCGATATGATATTATCAAAATGTTGTGAAGCATCCCAAAACTGCTAAAACAGCTTGTTGCCACTTAATAAAACGCATTTCCAACAGTAAGTTGGTGTTTCTATGTGAGGCAGCCGCTCACTCTCACACACCAAAGTCCATAGAGAAAATCAGTGATTTTAGCTAGCAGAGGTATTTGGTAAGTGTCACTGTGTCACTGAGGTGAATATAAACAATGGATTTCAGTCACTGATGACACAAAACAAATCATTTCAGTCAGTCACTGAGTCTGTTCATAGCAGCAGGGGGCGCTCACAGTCACGTGTCAAAAACAGCCCTCAAACCATGCCTTTAACTGCTGCTTAAATCTGTGTTTTTCCCTGCAGGTCTCGACTCGCTGACTTCCACATGAACTGCCAGGTGACGCCTCACACCGTCACCAGCTGCCCTCACGACAATTACCACGGCTGCCTCATGTCCTACGTTGGCCTCATCGGTCAGTTTCATCGTCATATTCAAACCGTCATATAATAAATATTCATACGGCCACTCATGTAATTCTATTATATATTCAAAAAGAATTACCTTGTTTTTTTTCCCCCTCGTCTAACCTCCGTCGCCGTCTTCCCTTCAGGCTCCGACGTGACGCCGAACTACAGCGACAGCAGCCCGTCCAACATCAGCATCGGCCTGTGGTGCACCTGCAGAGGAACAGGCAGCCGTGAGACCGAGTGTGACGCCTTCCACCGCGACTTCACACACAACACATGCCTCAGTGAGTCGCCGCAGAATAAACAAGTGGGCAAAAAAACGACAAAAATGACACTTCAGTCTTAGATACACAGTTATAAACCACTCTAAAAAACAGCTAACACCAATTCAAATAGGCTAAATTAAATGATTAGCTACCATTAGCTAACAACATTAGTCAAAATTTGCTGTAGTAGTATAATTAGCTAACATTTGTAAACACTGATTCGTGTTTAGCTAACAATCGTCTGTAATTAGTAAACTTAAGTCTACATTAGCTGATATAAGTTAACCTTAGTCAACATTATAAAGCACTAAGTAAAATCATTAGTAAGCATTAGTTCACTTTAGCTAACATTTCTCAATATTAGCTAACACCAGTAGCAGTAACAGTAGCTTATATTAGTTAACTTTAGTCAACATTAGAAGGCATTACATAACATTGTTAGTCAGCAAGAGCTAACGTTAGTAGCTAACATTTCTCGATATTAGCTAACATCAATTAACTGTAGCTGTAGTTATACTAAAGTAACTGTAGTTAACTTGAGTATCCAGTAGCTTAACTTAAGTCAATATTAGAAAGCATTACGTAACATCATTAGTCAGCATGTGCTAAAGTTAGTGACATTAGTGAACATTGGTTCATTTTAGGTAACATTTCTCGATATTAGCTAACATCAGTTAACTGTAGCTAACTTTAGTATCCAGTAGCTAATACTATTTAACGTTAGTCAATGTTAGTCAACATTATTAGTCAACATTATTAGTCAGCATGAGCTAAAGTTAGTGACATTAGTCAACATTAGATCACTTTAGCTAGCATTTCTCGATATAAGCTAACCTCAGCTAACAGTAACTAACTTTAGTACGTAATAGCTAAGATTAGTTAACTAGATAACATGATGTAACATCATTAGTTAACTTGAGCTAAAGTTAGAGACATTAGTCAAGCCAACACCAGTTAACATTTGTTAACTTTAATCCACATATTATGTAACCTTAGCTAACGTTAGATAACATCAGACAAAACAAACTGAAGTTAGTCATTTTAGCTGATATTTGTCAACATTAAGGATCGACAATCATGGACATTAGGAAGCGTTGGTTAACGCTAGCTAACATTTGTTAACCGCTTCCTCTCTCAAAGAAAACGCCATCCAGTCGTTTGGCTACGGCGCAGAAGGCGGGACTTTCCACGTGACCGAGCCGCCGCCCACATTCTTCCCGCCCGCTAAGCCGCCAATCATCTCCAAACCTGCGCCCTCTCTGCACGGAGACGCGCTCAAACCCATGGACAGCGCGTGCGTGTTTTCCACGTGTGCTAACCTACAGGTGAGGCGTCTTTTTCACCTGTGATATAACTCTAGTACAGATACTCTTCACTCTTCTTCACCTTCACACACACATTATCATCATCATCATCATCTTCGTCTTCCTGCTGCATCGTGGGAAAGTGCAAACCCATCTATTATGCACAGAGTAAAGGCCAAAATGAACTGTTATCTATTATGCACCAGGGTCAGAGCATCAATTATAGACAACTGTCATAATGTGACTGATGTGATTTTTACTGAACTACTTAATTTTTGAATGCAGGATAATAATTTAAAAAAAGGTGATGCTCACAATATGGAGACAAATAACTTTTTTTAATTTTAGTTAATGATGTTTTTTTTTTTTGTAATTACATGTGTGAACTAAAAAAAAACTAAAAAAACATATATATATAATAATAATTAATACAAAGGAAGAAAAACAACACAATTAATCAAATCGGATCTGTCACTTCCTGCACCTCCAGCTGTCAGATCTTAACGACTCTTTTATCGCTAATTTACAGGTGTTTTTAAAGAGCGTGAATGACATTTAAAAAAATAAAAATATCACAGTTTCAACCAAAAAAAAATATTTTAAAAAATATATTGGATTTTTGTTATTCAGTACATGTGATATTATTATTTCCGTCACGTTTTAAATCTACTACACGGTAAATTCTTTTTCATCAACGATAATAATAATAATAACAATAATTTTAATAAAGTTGGATATTTGGATTTATTTTATGGCTTTACTCCAGTTTCTGACTTTCATGAGTCTGTTGCACGTGAAAAAAAAGGTAATATTTGTCTCTGTGATGCTACAGGTGATTGAAAAATGCAATTTAATTACAGAAATAATGTAAATACAGCAGTAAAATTAATCAGGGTGATGCACAAAAGGTCATATTTTCATTGCATGTGCAGTAGATTAATTAACTATTAACTATAATCGAGTTTCTCAGGTTTTTCAGCTTCTTAATGTGAATATTTTCTGGTTTCTTTGCTGCGTATAAGAAAGAAAACATAAAAACTCAATTACTTTTGGTTTGTGGACAAAAACAAGACATTTAAAGGTGCATTATGTAATAAATCTAAATCAACTGGCCATAAAATCCTCCTAATATGTCACAGAGACTCAGGAATAATGTTCATATAACAAACTGAACTCACCAACAACAACAGTACAGACAAAATATTTGCGTTAAAGAAAATATTTTGCAGACTGCAAATCATGTTTATGTTTTGAACGCATGTTTTGGCATGTGGCGCCACCTACCGCCGTCTACCAATCACTGCAGTCAGTAGAGTCTCAGCTGCCGAGCAACCACGGGTTGCCAGTTACGTCAGAAAACGAAACCTTAACCGTATTTTGAATTTGAGTGTAGTAACCGTTTTTTGCCACATTCTTAAACATGGCGCCTTTAAGGACGGTTTCCAGGTTTTGGTAAACACTGGTCAACATTTTATTGACATTTTATTGACATTTTATGGACCAAACCAATGTGTTATCATTGGTGCTAATCCCTGGACAGGTCACCAGTCCATCACAGGGACACTTTTAGAGACAAACAACCGTCCACTCTTTCACCTTGGTCATTTTAGAGCGTTCCAATTGACCGAATCCCCTAATCTGCATGTTTCTGGACTGGAGAACCTGGAGAACATCTAGTTGCAGCCTTAAGTATCATCGTATGATCACTTCCTGTGAGATTCTAGGAAAAAAAAAAAAAAAATCTCGGAGCATAACTGGAGATAAATGGAGGCAATCTGACCACAGAGAGAAGACGATGCTACTGTTTAATTAAGAAGCACCAGCGCCACCGCTGGGTTGACGGGGCAACTGCGCTTTGTTAGCACTTTGGTAAATACGTGAAATGTAAATATGAATGTGACAAAGATAAGGACGGATAGGAAAACGGGAAAACCACACACACACACACACATGAACACATCATTTCAGGAAGCGGGGCCTGCAGAGGCGGTCCGGTGTCAGGAGGTTAGCGCGGCAACATACGGATATGCTAATGAGTCGTCATCGCCATAACAACGCCGTGGATTTGGAGGGAAAACGCAACAATTCCCCCCCCCCCCCCCCACACACAGAAAAAAGACTTTTCTTCTTCTTCTTCTTCTTCTGCTTCAAGGAAGCGATAACATCCGATTGGCTCTCCCCACCTCGGCCAATGGGAGGAGATATGCTAATGAGGCCGGCGCTGTGAGATCTCAACGACACGACACTCACTCACTCATATTCATATTCATGCGCTCGTCGCGTCACGTGACGATCGCGATCACACGGGGGCTCACGTTCGGACCAAATTGAATTATTTACTCTCTTTTACCCACAAACACACACGTACGCATGCATACTCTGCATACCATAATACCCATGAGTCTTAGCTGCTGCTGCTGCTGCTGCAGTGATGAGGAGGAGGAGGAGGAGGAGAAGGTAGACTCTGGTTTCATCACTAAACACTTTTCCGCAGTTTATTGGAAATGAAAATGAAGCCATGAACCTGTGAGTGAGTGAGTGAGTGAGTGAGTGAGTGAGTGGAGAATATGTCAGATTATGAGACGTTGAGACATGAGGGAAGTTCACGTCCAGACGTTCTCCTCAGAGAAACTGACATTTACATGACATTTACATGTCGTATTCAAGACTTATGGTCTTTTCATAACATAAGCAATATATATATTATATTCTGGGTCCTTCCTGAGGCCAACCAGGAAATGAGACTATATTAAATAGCCACTAGGGGGCAACTCAGCTGGAAGTAGGGTTGAAACAATTAATCAATTATCAGCTTTCAAAACGATGTGGTTTTTTTTCTTCTAATAATTAAAACAAGTTAACTTCTTAAATGTGAATATTGGGGATGGAACGATACCACCTTTTTAGTGTATGATACAGATACCGATATTAGTCCGATAATGTCATTTTAGACCTTTTATGAACGTATGAATCTGTCTAACAACACATTTGTGATGAGTCATGTCAAAGACATAACTGTGTAACAGATATTGTTCTCTTCTATAGGAAGGAAAATCAGCCTAAACATGACTCAGCTAAATCTTTATTTACATATTTAAAGTCTGTGCAACATATAGGATTTTTCGAGAGAGAGAAACTGACATTTTCATGTCATATTCAAGAATTATGGTCTTTTCATAACATAAGAAATATATATATATATTATATTTTGGGTCCTTTCTGAGGCCAACCAGGAAATGAGACTATATTAAATAGCCACTAGAGGGCAACTCGGCTGACTTCAAACTCCATTTTACTGGAAGTAGGGTTGAAACAAGGTTGGGAAAAAAGGTTGGAATTCTGAGATTTAAGTCAGGATTCTGAAAAAAAAAGTCTGAATTCTGAGATTAAAGTCAGGATTCTGTTAAAAAAAAGTCTGAATTCTGAGATTTAAGTCAGAATTCTGAAAAAAAATTCTGAGATTAAAGTCAGGATTCTGAAAAAAAAAGTCTGAATTCTGAGATTTAAGTCAGGATTCTGGAAAAAAAAAGTCTGAATTCTGAGATTAAAGTCAGGATTCTGTAAAAAGTCAGGATTCTGTAAAAAGTCTGAATTCTAAGATTAAAGTCAGAATTCTGAGATTAAAGTCAGGATACTGAAAAAAGTCTGAATTCTGATATTAAAGGCAGGATTCTGAGATTAAAGTCAAAATTCTGATATATGAATAACAGAAATGTAGCCGTTCATAAACAAAAAATACAACACAAGAAAAATAACTGTTAGTTGCAGCTCTGATGCACTGAGGACAAACACTTGGACTTTGTAAAGAGACAAAAGTCAGAGAAACAGAACAGTAACTAGTTTAACTAGTTAAGTTATGACATATTGAATGTGGGTTAAACTCTGTGATTTACCTACTGTTTATGTGGACGACACTCATCTATACATGAGTCAGTCAAAAAGGGTTAATACTCATATATATATATATATATGTTTTATCATGACTCTCTTTTCTCTGAGACTTTAAGAAACCTTTGTTATTATTGACTTGTTTACGTTTGAACTCCCACGTGAAGTCGATGAAAAAAAATCATTCTATTATCGTTTATATTTTTTAAATTAGAGGAGCAGATGGTTCTAAACTGGTTTGAGTGTCAGTTATTATCACCGTCACTGACACGACAATAAAGAAAAGAACACTCTGACGCTCTAAAGTCCTCTTTCATTAAAAAACGTTAACGAGCGCAGAGTGGGGCGGGGCTCAGCGGCGGCGGCGGCGAAGCTAACAATGAGCTGTTGTTTTACAGGACGGAGGGCAGAAGTGCGTCCCCTCTGATGAGTACGAGTGTGAGGAGGTGAGCGGCTCTGATTACACCTCACTGTGTTCGCTCTCATTACAGCGACAACGGCTTCAGGAATAATTGCACCCACTGATAAACGAGGTGGAGGTGAATCTTTTCATGACGGATGAACAGGTGGTGATCGGCAGCAGAATATTAATGACAGATTAAAGCAGATAAATACGACACAGGCTCTACACTTTGATTCAAAACACAGATGGGAAACACATGTGGCCTCAGCACCATCTTTAGTTACAATCAAAACATTATACTCAGTGTGTTTGTTATAAAAGTGATTTAAGACGTTTGTTTGCAGGAAAAAGTCTGAGATTAAAATCAGAATTCTAAGAAAAAAAGTTGGAATTCTGAGAAAAAAGTCAGGATTCTGAAAAAAAAAAAAAGGTCTGAATTCAGAGATTAAAGTCAGGATTCTGAGACTAAAGTCAGGATTCTGGGGGAAAAAAAAAGGTCTGAATTCAGAGATTAAAGTCAGGATTCTTAGAAAAAAGTCAGGATTCTGAAAATAAAAAAAAAGGTCTGAATTCAGAGATTAAAGTCAGGATTCTTAGACTAAAATCAGGATTCTGGGGGGAAAAAAGTCTGAATTCAGAGACTAAATTCAGGATTCTGGAAAAAAAAGAGAGGTCTGAATTAAGAGATTAAAGTCAGGATTCTGAGATTAAAGTCAGGATTCTAAAAAAAAAAGGTCTGAATTCAGAGATTAAAGTCAGGATTCTGAGAAAAAAGTCAGGATTCTGAAAAAAAAAAAAGTTCTGAATTCAGAGATTAAAGTCAGGATTCTTAGATTAAAGATTAAAGTCAGAATTATGGGGGGGGGGTCTGAATTCTGAGATTAAAGTCAGAATTCTGAGGGAAAAAAGGTTGGAATTCTGAGATTAAAGTCAGGATTCTGAAAAAGTCTGAATTCTGAGATTAAAGTCAGGATTCTGCGATTAAAGTCAGGATTCTGCGATTAAAGTCAAAATTCTGATTTGAAAAAGTCGGAATTCTGAGATTAAAATCAGAATTACGAGAAAAAAAAAGTTGTAATTCTGAGAAAAAAGTCTGAATAACAGAAATGTAGCCGTTCATAAACAAAAAATATCAACAAAAGAGCAGGAAATGACACATGTGACATCATCACTGCAGGTTACATTTAGCCAAAAAAAAAGGTGCCGTGACTCGATGCATCTGAATAAAACACAGTTTGTATCAGGGTTTTATCTTCATTTTCTGTATCTGACCTTGTTTTCTGTGCCTTTGTGACTCGTTTCTCTTCATCGAGAGCTTATAATTAGTTCTGTATTCTCTGTATCTGAGGTACTTAGTTATCATAAAACCTTCAGTCGAGTCTTCTGCAAAGTCATTATTGCCCGTGCAAAGGCAATAAAGCCTTGTGCTCTTCTACATCTTTTTATATAACGTACATTACGTAAAAACTAGATGTAAAGTGCGTAGTGAATTAAATGGTGCATTCATCACTTATTGATGCTTCATATGAGAAGCAGTGAAACAGACTTAAAGGGACAGTTAAGGGTTCCTGCTCCAAGAACCAGCCTGAGAAAATAATTGACGGTGCAGACAGATGTGCAGAATATCATCATCAAGGTCGTCGTGTCCTTGGCTCGTGTCGGCGCTCGAAACATGGGCGCCGTCCAAAAACTGTTGGACGACGAAGCTAGTTTGTCGCCCTGATATTTAGAAAACTCTTTTTTTCAGTTCACTTTTAGCCTTTTACAACTTTGTAAAGCGCTCACTCTTCTGCACCAAACCCCATAGAGAAAATCAGCGATTTTACGTCACAGCTCACAGGACGTGTTGATCCACTGCTGCCTCCGTTGCTAAGTTCTAATGTGTTATTATATGACACAGGTGTGTGAAAGCAGCAGCAGCCGACCCAGCAGCTCATCTGCATCCACGTCGGCTAAAAACACCCATTTTCTCTATGGACTTTGGTGTGGGCCAGGAAATGGATTACAAATGGACCTAAAACTGAGTTTGTTAGTAGTCAGCTAATAAATACGCACATAACAATATATAACACGTGACCTCACCACGAAATATCTCTAGTTACAATGAAAACATTATACTCAATGGATTTGTTATAAAAGTAATTTAAGACGTTTGTTTGCAGAAAAAAGTTTGAGATTAAAGGCAGAATTCTTTAAGTCAGAATTCTTAGGGGAAAAAGTTGGAATTCTGAGATTAAAGTCAGAATTCTGAGGAAAAAAGTTGAAATTCTGAGGAAAAAAGTCAGGATTTGAAAAAAGAAAAGAAGTCTGAATTCAGAGATTAAAGTCAGGATTCTGAGATTAAAGTCAGGATTCTGGAAAAAAAAAAGTCTGAATTCTGAGATTAAAGTCAGAATTCTTAGATCAAAGTCAGAATTCGGGGGGGGGGGGGAAAGGTAGGAATACTGAAATTAAAGTCAGGATTCTGAAAAAAGTCTGAATTCTGAGGAAAAAAGTCAGGATTCTGGAAAAAAAAATCTGAGATTAAAGTCAGAATTCTGGGGGAAAAAAGTCTGAATTCTGAGATTAAAGTCAGGATTCTGAAAAAAGTCTGAATTCTGATATTAAAGTCAGGATTCTGCGATTTAAGTCAGAATTCGGAGATTAAAGTCAGGATTCTGCGATTTAAGTCAGAATTCGGAGATTAAAGTCAGGATTCTGAAAAAAGTCTGAATTCTGATATTAAAGTCAGGATTCTGCGATTTAAGTCATAATTCTGATTTTAAAAAGTCCGTGAATTCGTGTTTGTGTTGGTTCTTTTTTGGATTGTGGACATATTTGTGTAGAAGTATTTCAGTGGCTAACTTTCTCTCCTCTCATGATGTTCCCTCCTGTGTTCAGGCTCTGTTGGTCCAGGGATCATTAGACTCTGCAGGACCCAAGAGCAGCAGCAGCAGCCTCAGCCTCAGCCTCAGCCAATCAGCTCCGCTCCTCCTCCTCCTCCACATCTCTGTGACTGTGTGCGTGTCCGTCCTGCCAATGTTTCTGCTCTACGTCTCATAAATGTGAACTCATGCACACACACACACATACACACACACACATATATACACACACCTAAATGGCACACGACGCGGTGGGAAAATGTCACCCCGAGAGACGTCCAAACATCAACAAACGGCCTTTTCGAAAACGGAGACGGAGGAGGGACGCGTTCTGGACGACGTTCAGATTAACCGCCGCTCTCACACACACATACACACACACACACACACACACACACACACACGGATAAGAAAGGAAGACGCTGGACTGTGGGACAGAAAGACGGACACTGATGAATAAGGACAGCAGGGACAGACACTTGGCGAGTCCTGGTTCACAGTTACTTCATTCCCAGGCTTTGTGGAAGGTGTGTGTGTGTGTGTGTGTGTGTGTGTCGGACTCGCTGCCTCCAGCTTTGTTGGATCTGAGACAGCTGGGCTGAAAAGCACATGGACAGCACAACACACACACACACCGACACAAACACACAACAGTGTGAGAGAAGAGCGAGAGCGAGGACGGGATTTCCAAACCCGGAGGATGGGACAGTGTTTGTCAGCTCAATTTATCACTCCTCTACACCTCTGCTGTGGCCACAAATCTATACTGCATACATACAAAAGCACAAACACACACGCACACATATGTACACACACACACACACACACACACACACACACACACACACACACACACACACACACACTGCAATCCTCCCCTTAGACCTCGTTAGCGGGAAAACAGGGTCCCCCATCAGGACACAAGCGCTCGTGCTTCACACCACTATGTTTCTGCGAGTGTTTAACTCGACTCTGTTCTTCACTCTGTACAAACTTCATTTAATGTGGAAAAATGAAAAAAAGTCTCAGTGGAAGAGATTTCACATTCTGTCAGTGTATAGTTGTGCGTGTGTGAGCGTGTGTGTGAGCGTGTGTGTGTAAGGATTTGAATCCTCGACCATTATTGTGAAAGTGTTATCACTGACATTTACAGTTTCTCCCCTGATTAAACCCTGAAAACTTGTCTCTACTTCTCATTATTATCATATTTTTACTCTTTTCTTACATAAGACAAAACCACAGTGCTGATTAACGGCTTGTTAAGACTCGGCTGTCTTAGCTTGTCAAGCTAATAAAGTGTTTCTAACAATAGACAAACCATGGTCCTGATCAGCAGCTCAGACTTAGCCGACATAGCATGTTACGCTAACAAAGTGTTTCTATCATTAGATAAACCTTAGTACTGATAACCAGCACTGACTTTGCTAACTTAGCTTATGTGTCGCTAACATTAGATGAACCTTGGTCCTGATCAGCAGCTCAGACTTAGCCGACATAGCATGTTATGCTAATAAAGTGTGTCTAACAATAGACAAACCATGGTCCTGATCAGCAGCTCAGACTATGCCGACATAGCATGTTACGCTAACAAAGTGTTTCTAACATTAGATAAACCTTAGTACTGATAACCAGCACTGACTTTGCTAACTTAGCTTATGTGTCGCTAACATTAGATGAACCTTGGTCCTGATCAGCGGCTCAGACTTAGCCGACATAGCATGTTATGCTAATAAAGTGTGTCTAACAATAGACAAACCATGGTCCTGATCAGCAGCTCAGACTATGCCGACATAGCATGTTAAGCTAACAAAGTGTTTCTAACATTAGATAAACCTTAGTACTGATAACCAGCACTGACTTTGCTAACTTAGCTTATGTGTCGCTAACATTAGATGAACCTTGGTCCTGATCAGCAGCTCAGACTTAGCCGACATAGCATGTTATGCTAATAAAGTGTGTCTAACAATAGACAAACCATGGTCCTGATCAGCAGCTCAGACTATGCCGACATAGCATGTTACGCTAACAAAGTGTTTCTAACATTAGATAAACCTTAGTACTGATAACCAGCACTGACTTTGCTAACTTAGCTTATGTGTCGCTAACATTAGATGAACCTTGGTCCTGATCAGCGGCTCAGACTTAGCCGACATAGCATGTTATGCTAATAAAGTGTGTCTAACAATAGACAAACCATGGTCCTGATCAGCAGCTCAGACTATGCCGACATAGCATGTTAAGCTAACAAAGTGTTTCTAACATTAGATAAACCTTAGTACTGATAACCAGCACTGACTTTGCTAACTTAGCTTATGTGTCGCTAACATTAGATGAACCTTGGTCCTGACCAGCAGCTCAGACTTAGCTAACTTGGCCTGTTCAACTAATAAATAAACTGTTTCTAACATTAGATAAACCTTGGTCCTGACCAGCAGCAAAGACTTTGCTAACTTAGCTTGTTCAGCTAATAAAGTATTTCTGCCATGACTTTAACCTTAACACCGATCACCACCTCAGACTTAGCTAACTTAGCCTGTTAAGCTAATAAAGTGTTTCTAACAGTAGATAAACCTTTGGTCCTGGTCAGCAGCAAAGACTTTGCTAACTTAGCTTGTTCAGCTAATAAAGTATTTAAGACATGAGTTTAACCTTAGCACTGATCACCACCTCAGACTGAATCTTCGACCATTATTGTGAAAGTGTTATCACTGACATTTACAGTTTCTCCCCTGATTAAACCCTGAAAACTTGTCTCCACAGTGCTGATTAACAGCTTGTTAAAACCTGGCTGTCTTAGCTTGTTAAGCTAATAAAGTGTTTCTAACAATAGATAAACCTGGGTCCTGATCACCAACTATTATTCAACTCGAAAAAGCTAACAATGCATCGCTAACATTAGATAAACATTGGTCGGATCATTAGCGCTAATTTTGCTAACTTGGCTAAGCTGTTAATGTGGCGCGAGCGATTCTGTTCACCAGCTTCGACTTGTTTTCCTTAGCTAGTCAAAGCTAACAATGCGTAGTTTCAGTTTTAGCCTCCTGAAGTCGTAATCCCAAGTTAACAATTCAAGATGGCCGCTCCTAGCATCAATGGGGTTAAAATTGTAGTAAAGTCTTTTAATTTTTTGCTTAAATTTTTTATGCTGTTTTTAATCAAATACATTCTGGATTAGATTAAATGAGCTTGCTAGTGAGCTAGCTAGTTGCTAGTTAGGCAAATTAGCTATTATCTTGTTATTGGAGTTGTGACGTTCTGTCAATACTTATTGTCAATATAGTATTTAACTAAGTTGTGAAATCATTCGTACGATGTCTGAGGCCACGTAAAACACTGCTACTGATATCCATTTTTTTTGTCGATTTAAACTGAAATAAACCAGAGTGGCAAGAGCCATATTTGATGAGCTCAGAATAACAAAAACACGTCGTGGCCGAAGCCAAACGTCCAGAAAAGGTCGGTTCGTAAAGTGCGAGGACATTCAAGGCCAGTGGGCTGGAGCGACATGTGGAAAATCCCTCAGGCAAGTCCGAGCTTTTCAACCAGAGCCAATCTGGCACGACGGTTCCGACCCAGTGTGAGCGGCAGCAGCTTGTCCATTTTTTTTTTTTGCAACAGCCCGGACAATGAGTGCGTCCCAAACAAGACAGAAGATCACTGATCATGCACCACCTCAGACTTAGCTGATTTAGCCTGTTAAGCTAATAACGTGTTTTTAACAGTAGATAAACCTTGGTCCTGATCAGCAGCAAAGACTTTGCTAACTTAGCTTGTTCAGCTAACAAAGTATTTCTGACATTACTTTAACCTTAGCACTGATCACCACCTTAGACTTTGCTAATTTAGCCTGTTAGGCTAATAAAGTGTTTTTAACAGTAGATAAACATTGGTCCTGATCAGCAGCAAAGACTTTGCTAACTTAGCTTGTTCAGCTAATAATGTATTTCTGACATTACTTTAACCTTAGAACTGATCACCACCTCAGACTTAGCTAATTCAGCGTCTGTCCCCAGGAAAGTGAGAAGACGACGAGTGCCGACGTTTAACCGGCACTGGACGAAATATCCGTCCGAAGCAGCAGGTGGTTTTCCTTTCAATGTCCTGGAAGTATCTCCTGCTGCTGACCGAGAAAATCGCCTGCTGAGTTTTTTTTTTAAAAACAAGTGCAGAAAACTCTGGTAAATGTCCAGACGTTTCCCAGAAATCACTTTTGAGTCTCACAATCGTCGTCCTCCCCCCCGCGGTGAGCGAATGACGAAGTCTGCAAGGTGAGCCGACGGGGGAACAAGGTGTCCGCCCGCGAGGCACCTTCGTCTCGGACAGAAAAGCCCAGAGGAATTAGACTGCGGTGACTTTTGAACCTTTTTGTTCAGCCGAACACTTCCTGAGCGACGCCGCCGTCACATCGGCGTCTCTGAAAAGACGTAGGAGAGGACACTAATCACGCAAGTGTCTAAATCGTCCCCCCCCGGAGACGTCGTCGTGGGTCTCCGGAGGTGAGACGTGTTCTGCCACAGGTGAAAACACAGGCACAAACACCGTCGACCTGTCACTAAATTAAGCATCAGGCCTGAGAGGAGCCCGCAGGCGACAGACACAGCGCTGTCCACATGAGCCTGAGAGACTCCACCCGGGGCTAAAAAAGTCGACATGCGACTCGCAGCGGATCGTACCAAACACGGATCACAATCACAGGGGAACCTTAAAATGGAGCTCAACGAAAATCACCTTCATTCATTTTCTTCGTAGAGAAATGTCACATTACTGTATTCGTTTGTATCTAAAATTTTAATTCACTCGACTATTAATCTCATAATTTCTACCTTTTATCTCATTTGTATGACTTTATCTCGTGTTTACTTTAACAACCAAGGTTTTCCATCTCATATTTTTCGACATTTCATTGAATAATCGCAACCTTTTTTTTGTCTCATAACTCCAATTAATATTAAAGTAACCCAAAACAGGATTTGCTCTTGGGTTCCCCCTACAGTCGCTAAATGGTATTGTTTGTTACAACTGTCGTAAAATACACTATATAGACAAAAGTGTCCAATTGTTGACAAGCCAAGGAGTTTTCTATGGGATTTTAAGTAGCATATTCCGTAAAATAGGATGAAACCAAAAAAAAAGAGGTCAAATTTTACCATTGCAGGTGATTTAGATTAATATATAATAATAATAATGTCCTAATCCTAACCGCTTCAATTCAAATTCATATTTTTGCTCTTTTTCTGACTGTTAATCTCATAATTTTGCCTTTTTGTGACACAGTTTAGACTTTTCATCTCATAATTTCTACCTTTTGTGTCACATTTAGGACTTTAATCTCTCGTGTACGACTTTATCTCGACATTTTAACTCATATTTACAACGTGTAGGTTGTACACGTGTTACTAAATATTAAAGTAACACAATATAGGATTTGCTCTTGGGTTCCCCCTACAGTCGCTAAATGGTATTGTTTGTTGCAAATGTCGTAAAATACACTATATAGACAAACGTGTCCAATATATTTTGTCCATATAGTCCATATGTCCAGGTAAAGTGTGCATTTGTTGACACGCTAACATCTGAAGCGGGAGTTTTATATGGTATTTTAAGCAGCATATTCCGTAAAATAGGATGATACCAAAAACCAATATACCTAATATTGAAGGAATACAACATCAGATTTGCTCTTGGGTTCCCCCTACAGTCGCTAAATGGCATAAATTGATTATTTCAAGGCTGAAATCCTACATTGCGTGGTGTCAAATCGTCACTTAATAATATTAACTTTTCATATTTTTGGCCTTTATCTGCGTCACTAATGCTCATGATTCATCAGGTCGTGGAAGCTCGGTGGTGGTCGTGGTGGTTCCAGGCTTTAAAATTCATCAATGGAGGGAGGGAAAAAAAATGAATCATGGGAAATTAACTTCCTGAACCAGAGTCATTCTAACAGTGGGTGGTGACTGGGTTTTTTTTTCTGCTCCACAAAGAGAAATGAGAGCGTTTAACGTGAAGCTCTCTGCATTATTGAAGTCCCAACTGTGAGAGTGTGAGTCTTCAGAATCAGACCACACACACACACACACACACACACACACACACTGCTGAATAAGTTCTGAGTGACTCATGAGTGGACAAAAGACATCCATTCACATTCAGAGGAGAAACGTGAAGGATTGACTGTGTGTTTGAAGTAAACGTCAGAATAAAAGAGAATAAATAATCAAATAAAAGCGTGTGTTTCCTCTTCCTCCTCCTCCTCCTCCTCCTCCTCCTCATCATCATCATCATCATCATCAGCTCGTCCCTCAGAGACGCCGCCGATCGCAGGTTGTGTGTAAACAAGCCCACATCCATCCATACATCTCCATTTCCTGTTTACAGCCCGACTCTCTGTCACGTCTGCTTCATCCTCCTCTACGTCTCCATTATGTAACTCCCTGAGCTGAGCCTCCTCTTCCCTGAGCTGAGCCTCCTCCTCCCTGAGCTGAGCCTCCTCCCGTCACCTCCTCACTTTGTCTTCACTCATTGTTCTCTCATGACTCCTCACGTCTCTGTACGTCTGCTTATATAGACAAAATATACAAATAACAGGTATAATACGATGTAATATGTGCAAATTACAGTTTCACCCCACATAATATAACCAAATAAAATGCCTGTTAAAATACAGTATATATATATATATATATATATATATATATATATATATATATATGTTTATTCTGTATATATACTGTATGTACTTGTACATGTAGTTATACACACATTTTCTGTGTGTATATACATGTTTATTCTGTATATATACTGTATGTACTTATACATGTAGTTATACACATGTTCTGTGTACATATATGTGTTTATTCTGTATATATACTGTATGTACTTATACATGTAGTTAAACACACGTTTTCTGTATATGTATATATATATATATACACGTTTATTCTGTATATATACAGTGCATGTACTTATTGTTTATAGATGTTCGGTGTATATACAGTATATCTGTCTATTCTGTATATATACTCAGAATAGACAGATAGTCTACATATGTGCTTATATATACACATTTTCTGTGTACATATATATCTGTTTATTCTGTATACTCTATGTACTTATGCATGTAGTTATACACATGTTCTGTGTCTATATATATACAGTATGTTCTGTATATATAATAGATGTACTAATAATATTGTTTATACTTGTAGTTATTTATAAAATTACAAAACCGTATTTAATTGTAATATATGTATTAATTTTTAGGTGTTATACACCTTCTTTATTTATGAATGCCAGCCCATGGCCAAGTGGAAAGGGAATTTGGCTTGTAACCAGAGGGTTGCTGGTTCAAATCCCTGGCACCGCATTCCCCATTGTTATACATGTTTATATCTAGCATGTATATATACACACACAGTACATATGTTGTTATGCACCATGTATACAGTGTATGTGTAGTTCTATGGGTTTATACATGTGTACGAAGTTATGTTTACATCTGAAATGACATATGCTGTTGTACATTAGGATACACTGTCTCCTCTGCAGTTATACGCGTCCGTCACAGACAGGTGAAGTTGTAACGTTTCCATATTTATTCATCCATACGTTAGCTTTGGTGACAGAGCGGGTGTCGGTGTCTCAGCGTTGCACAGATTCGGTTTCCTGGAGGACGTTTGTCCTCGTGTGAACCTGATCTGAGTCCCTGTCTGCAGACGAGTCAGCAGTTTTGAGAAGCTTAGTATTATTATTATTATTATTATTGACTTCAGGGAACATCAGTGTGGTGTTGAGTTGCATCTAAAGTGAAAAGAATGACGTGATTTTCTTTGAGATAATGTCTGTCCTCGAGTTTCAGAGAAAGTGTCCGTTTCTAAGTGAGCCTTAGAAAGTTTGCGAGTCGCAAAGCAAGCCAACGGGCCTATTCCAATTCATATCTTAACCCTCAAGCTCAACCCTTAATCTTAACTAACCCTCAAAACCAAGTGTTGAGGGTTATTTTGTCACTTAGAAATGGGACACCTCTTAAATGCAGATCCGTCTTCAGACTGTAGGGGGCAGCATAACGCGAAAGCTGCGTCCAGTCTGTCAACTCCAAAAAAGAAGAAGAAGAAGAACACATTTACGTCAGGATTATTTATTACGATCCGTTTGTCAGTCAAGTTATTAGGTTGTCAGTTAGTTATAAGATGATACTCATACAAATACCACAACCACGGACATATTCAGCAGTTACAGTTATCACACACCACGGCTTATTGAAAAGTAAACGATCGCTTGTCCGCACCAGCCGGCTATTGACAAAAGATCGTAAAAAATAAAAATAAATGTTACGCAACAATGACGTCAGTAATCCATAATATGGGCCTAAACTAAGACATTTTTTATATCTCTATTAACAAAGAAAATACTTCATTTGTAGCGTACTCGTTTCGCTGCCTTCGGTGCCATCTTTGTTATGTGGAAACACGCAAAGCATTCTGGGTAGTCCTTGCTCCCAAGGGTGGTCTCGGAAAATCTCAATATTGAGGGCGATACGGCCCTGAAACTTGGCCCTCAACTTAATTTTTCTGAGAATCAGGACAGCACTTGCACTAGAGGGAGCGCGCATTTTTGAGATTGAGGGTTAAGATTGAGGGTTAAGCAAGGAATTGGAATTCATCCAAGATAAAGCAGTTCCCGTCAATATTTAGGGTCTCCCGGAATAGTGTTCTGACACAATGAAAAGCTAGATAATCTGTGGACAAGGACAAGGACAGGGTTTCAAGGCACAGTCAGGATGACGGGAGTGTCCGTTGGGTATGCTCAGGATTGCGCTCTTTGCAGACGATGTGGTTCTGTTCTAAAACGACGTCCTCGAACAGCACTTTGAGGACAGTTTGCAGCCAAGTTCTACTCAGTCAGAGTGAGTGAAAGCTCTGAAGTCGTTGTTCTCTGCTGGAGAAAAAGGTGAACCGATCTCTCGCTGGTTGGAAGGTGAGCCGATCTTTCAGGGTTGGAATTAAATCGCCCCGAGGTGTGACGGGGAGGATGGAGCAAGAGATGCGGTGTGGGTTGTACTATTTTTTTTTTTCGTAAGATGAAAGGAGATATAAACACAAGACAAAGCTTTCCGTTTAACCAGTTTATCTTGGTTCAAGCTCTCACCTGATTCCACACGCTGTGATGTGATGACTGAAAGAATGAGATCAAGGATCTGAGCTCAGCCTCAGAGACTTTGAGGAGCTTGGATCATCTGGAGGGATTTCAGAGTAAAAAAAAACAAAAAAAAACGTTTTTGTGCTTCTGAGAGAGCCAGTTGAGGTGTTTTTTTCGAATCTGATTGCGATTCGTCACGTGCGCCCTCCAGTGGACGTTTTGAGAAGAAAACCCTTGGGAGGATTTTCAACACATCTGGCACCTGGTGTGAGAACTCCTTAAGATCCATCAAGAGAAGCTAGACAGAAATGGAACACCTGGTGCCCACTGCTACTCAACTCAACCTCAGACTTGACGATGTTAGTTTGTTTCCCAAGATGCACCACTGTCGACGAACACAGAATAAGGCGGTTAGCGAGGAGAAGAACGCTAAATACGTCAGAAGGGTAAGAAAATGGGAATTCTGCAGAGGAACAGGTGACGAAGAACACACACGTACGTAGACACACACACACACACACACACACACACACACACACACACACACACACACACACAGACAAACACACACGATGTGAACACATTAAAAATCAAGTGTTGGAATTGAGGAACATGTCAGTTTCACCCATAAATTACAGCCACGGATCAATATGTAAAATGATGCAGGCGTTGTGACAAGAACCTGTAGTGGTGTGTGTGTGTGTGTGTGTGTGTGTGTGCGTCTGTGTGTGTGTGTATACGTACGTGTGTGTGTACGTGTGCGTGACTAAAGGGACACTCAGTCTCTGCCTGTCACTATAGCAACAAGTGTGGGGGGTGTAATTACGAAACAACGGGGAGGGCAGAGGTGCTCAGAGATGTGGAGAGACATTTGAGGGACGAATGCTTTTGTCTCTGCATGTGTGTGTGTGTGTGTGTGTGTGTGTGTGTGCGTGTGTGTGTGTGTGTGTGTGTGTGTGTGTGTGTGTGTGTGTGTGTGTGTGTGTGTGTGTGTGTGTGTGTGTGTGTGTGTGTGTGTGTGTGTGTGTGTGTGTGTGTGTGTCACCTCAGCATGTGTTAATACAGAGGTGTGTATATACACATATTTATAGTATATAAGTGTAATTGAATGAAACATTCAGCCTGATCTCTACAAGACAGCAAATCAAAACTCCTAGAGACATTTAGTCAAAACTGGCTAATGTCCTGGTGTCCCCTGTCCCTTATGTGTCCTTTATTGTGTCCTTTATTGTGTCTACTGTGTCCCTTGTTGTGTCTTTTGCTGTGTCCCTTATTATGTTCCTTATTGTGTCCCTTGTTGTGTCTCTCATTGTGTCCCTTGTTGTGTCTCTCATTGTGTCCCTTGTTGTGTCTCTCATTGTGTCCCTTGTTGTGTCTTGTGTCCCGTGTTGCGTCCCTTGTTATGTCTCTTGTTGTGTCCCTTGTTGTGTCCCTTGTTGTGTCTCTAATTGTGTCTCTAATTGTGTCTCTTATTGTGTCCCTTGTTGTGTCTCTTATTGTGTCCCTTGTTGTGTCTCTCATCGTGTCCCTTGTTGTGTCTTGTGTCCCGTGTTGTGTCCCTTATTGTGTCCCTTGTTATGTTCTTTATTGTGTCCCTTATCTCTCTTGTTGTGTCCCTTGTTGTGTCTCTTGTTGTGTCCCTTGTTGTGTCCCTTGTTGTGTCCCTTGTTGTGTCCCTTATCTCTCTTGTTGTGTCCCTTGTTGTGTCCCTTGTTGTGTCCCTTGTTGTGTCCCTTGTTGTGTCCCTTATCTCTCTTGTTGTGTCCCTTGTTGTGTCCCTTGTTGTGTCCCTTGTTGTGTCCCTTGTTGTGTCCCTTATTGTGTCCCTTGTTGTGTCTCTTGTTGTGTCCCATGTTATGTCTCTTGTTGTGTCCCTTATTGTGTCCCGTATTGTGTCTTGTTATGTCCTTTATTGTGTCTCTTATTGTGTCCCTTGTTATGTCCTTTATTGTGTCTCGTATTGTGTCTCTTGTTGTGTCCATCATTGTTGTGTGTAAATGTACTTTCTAATTCTAATTCAAGACACAAGTTCAGTTTTTGTTTTTTTTACACACTCGTCCACAGGGGAGACAAATTATTCAGCTGTGAAAAATAAAATGGTAATATTATGATAATAATTTCGTCAAACGTGTGTAATGTTATGGAAAAACCATGGAGTTCCTAATGCGGCTCGGTGTCAAACGGTCGTACAAATAGTAATCGTGTGTTAACAAGGACATAATTGTTATTTCCAGAGTAAAATCCAGGTTTAAAGATTATTACGGTGACTCACTATCTTTACATTAAACTGTTAATAATCTTAAATTGCACATAGCGTAACGAATAATACCACTGTATTATTACCACATGGTGACTGTATTGTACTATGAAATGTTACCACTGATTATAGATTTTTGAAACACAAAACCTCAACACAAAGACATAAGATTTTTATATATATATATATATATATATAAATCTAAATTCTAAAATGTTAAAGGTATGGGAGAACAGTGATGCAGATTTTTTCACACCACAGTTGCCACGTGTGAGGCAGAGGCGGTGAGACGATTAAAGGGTTGGAAATAGACATTAAACAGGAAGGAGGTGGAAAATTCATGAAAGAGAGCCACACACACACACACACACAAACAGACACACACAGGAACTCGTGACCTGAACACACACACACACACACACACAGCTGATCTGAAACACACAAACGCACGTCCTCTAATGTGAAGCGACACGCCATCAGTCATGGCGGCGAGGGCGGCGTGTGGCTGCAGGAGGGTCGTCATTTATACATATGAAAACAACCGCGAGCTAGCTAGCGAGGACGCGTGCATGCGTTACTTTCACATGGGGGGGGGGGGGGGGGTTTGACGGGGGGACGGGACGTGAAACGCAGCGACTAAAAATAACGACAGTAAATGAAGCCACTGAAAATTTAAACGTGGCCTGATGCATTTGCCGTCTCCCGGCGAAGTCACGTCCAAAGTCACGAGGGCTTTTGTTTTGACACCGTAACGACAACCGGTGATTTTAAAACAAACAAACAAAACAAAAGAGAGAGATATTTTCTACTATGTGGTTTTATTTTGGTGTTTCATAATCCTACTAATAGACGTTTATATGTCGGCTTTGATGATGAATAATCATCTCATAAAAACACTTGAACTCAGGTGTTCCCCAAGGCTCAATTTTGGGCCCCACACTCTTTTTTTTTTTGCCAATTCTATTTTTCTCTTCCATTTTCTACTTTTTTCCCAGCTCAGCAGATGTTACTTATCCTACTGAGAAACATTTTTAAGTCGGCTTTAATGAAATGTCATCTAAAATAAACACTAAAAGTTGAACTGAGGTGTTCCCCAAGGCTCAATGTTGGGCCCCACACATTTTTTTTTTACTGATTCTGTTCGACTTCTTTTTATATTTAGATCTTTTTCCAGCACATCAGATGTTACTTTTCCAACTGAAAGAAATGATCCAGTCGGCTTTAATGAAATAACATCTAAAATAAACTCTAAAAGTTGAACTGAGGTGTTCCCCAAGGCTCAATTTTGGGCCCCCACACTTTTTTAACTCACTGTAGGTTAAACTTCTTCCTTTTTTAGGTTTGTATATAAACAGACTATTATTTTGTTATTATTGGTCTGAAAGGAAGTTGTTTCACAGGAACATTTTAAATCTAAATTAGCGAAAACGTCATTTTATCAGATGCTACGAACAGAATGTTGATTGTGGTGTTCCACAAGGATCAATTTTAGGACCCATACCCTTTAACCAACTCTCTTGTAGATGTTTTTTTCTTTACTTATCACTTGATTTATATTATAATAAGAGACTATTAAGGAATAATTGATCGGTAAGTACAAATGTGTCACCTACAGAGCAGATGTAGAGTCACGTGAAGGCAGCAGCACGACACCGATCCTGGATCTGGTTCCATCTTCAGTGCTGATAAATGTCTTTGTGATATTTAACAATAAAAAACAACAACAAAAACAGACGTCACCTGACAGACCGTCCCGATTGTGTCTCTTTCCTCTCTACCTCTGTTTGTATGTTTGTCTGAAGAGAGCGAGAGCGAGAGCGGCTCGTCGCGTTCGGCACTTTCAGATAAATCTGAGGCACTAGAGGAACGAGCTCGGAGCATCCGTCTCCACCGTGATGCATATCTGCACGATAACAGTGGAGTGAGGAGGAGGAGGAGGAGGAGGAGGAGGAGGAGGAGGAGGAGGAGGGTGAGATAGGAGGTGAGGGTGAGGAAGAGGAGACACAAAGTAAAACCTGGGGAAACATATCTGAGACGGACAGCGGTGCACGAAGCAGAATCAGCTCATGTGTAACCTTGTTGCCTCCGATTGTTACGTGTCGTTATCTGCTTTTATGACGCCGTCAGGCTGCATTTTTCAAACAAACAAACAAACAAACAAACAAACAAACAAACTTCTCTCTCTCTCTATTTTGTGACTTTGGTGTTTGAAATGCTTTGTTCAGATTTACCTCAGTGGCACAGAGTTACTAAAAACACCCGATTTTCTCCATGGACTTTGGTGCGGGGAGAGTGAGCTGTTTACAGAGCACGTTGCATCTCTAATTTATCTTCAACTTTTTTGTTGCTCTTCATTTTAATTTGTTAATAGAGTGTTTTAACATGCAGTAAATTGTAAATAAGTGCCACATATTGAGATTTATTCTGGTGGTGTTCCACAAGGCTCAATTTTAGGACCCATACCCTTTAAACGTTACTAAAAACACCTGCTTTTCTCGAGCTGTTTACAGAGCATTTTGCATCACCGTAAGTGCGCGACGGTTTGTGCTATCGGATAAATCCAGACTGTTTCTGAAAGCTGAGAAGTTGCACGTCAAAGCCAACGTGCGGTTATTACGGTAATTTCACTCGTGGTGTCGCAGGAAGCCGACGAATCAGTGTCTTTCTGTTACTTTAAATGTGGTTTATACTGTTCAAATTTCTAATTTATCTTCAACCTTTTTGTTTCCCTTCATTTTAATTTCGTTAATAGACTGTTTTAACGTGCAGTAAATTGTAAATAAGTGCCACATATTGAGAGTTATTCTGGTGGTGTTCCACAAGGCTCAATTTTAGGACCCATACCCTTTAAACGTTACTATAAACACCTGCTTTTCTCGAGCTGTTTACAGAGCATTTTGCATCACCGTAACTGTGCGACGGTTTGTGCAATCGGAAAAATCCAGGCCGTTTCTGAAAGCTGAGAAGTTGCCCGTCAAAGCCAACGTACGGTTATTACGGTAATTTCACTCGTGGTGTCGCAGGAAGCCGATGAATCAGTGTCTTTCTGTTACTTTAAATGTGGTTTATACTGTTCAAATTTCTAATTTATCTTCAAATGTTTTCTTTCTCTTTCATCTTAATTTGTTGATAGACCACATATTTACAGTTAATCGGGAAAAATGTTTATTTTCTGGCCATTTTATGGTTAAAATAAGCAAAAAAATGACATTCTGAGGCTTTAAATTGAACCATGGTGTTTTCTTCTGTTTGTGTGTTTCTCGGTTGTTCAAGTTTCTGTCTTTTTTTATTTTATTTTTTGCAGGTTTACTGATGTTTTAAAAACCTGCAAACACCTGATAAGTGGTCATTTCATGCGTCGCCTCTTGTTGTTCTGTGACTTTGTTGTTGTCGTGTTTGTTTTTTATGCTTTTATTTTATTGTCGTCTCGTCCTATTTTGGTGTTTTTTCCCTCGTCACGTCGAGTCTCTCTGGAGGAATTTTGTTTTGAAAAGTCTCTTCAAACTCCAAAAAAATGAATTCTCATTTCTTCTTCTTCTTCCAGCTGTGATCACATCCTCTGCTTCCTATTCCTATTTAGCATCACACACTTTCACACACTTTCACACACTGATTTATAAAGACACATTATCGGGCGTCTTTGTTTTCGCCCGAGTCTCCTATTTCCTCTAAATGCGTCTTAAAGGCACGATACACAACAACTTATACGAGGAGATTTATTTTGGCGGTTGCGTTTAAAAGTCCTCTCTGTCCTCAGGGCTGACGTCCTGTATCACTGCTCTGCGTCGGGTTATTTCAGGAGCGGCGGCGTCACGTTACACGGCATTATTTCCCATCAGCCTCCTTCAATAGGTCACACGCTTTCGTTCCGACTCTTTAACGGGACACAGGGCAGCAGCCGCAGCAGCAGCGAGCTGCTAATCTGGGCCCCCAGGGCCACCACATCATCATCATCATCATCATCATCATGATACTCTGATCACACTGATATCTACGACCAGTCAGACCCCGAGAACACGTCAAGACTCTTTAACGCAGCAGACCCATTCATTATACACGCAATAACTGGAGATACACACACACACACACACTTGTTTTTATAGAACAGTGAGGACACATCAATGCACAGTTCTAGCCCTGAAACCAGGTCTTAACCCCTGAAAAAGGGACCTTTAAAGTTGTTGGGCCCAGACAAAAGGTCCTCACAAACCCATAACCCATTCTCTAGCCCCTTACCTTAACCTAAACCATCACAACTAAGTGCCTAACCCTAACCCCAACCCTAAAACCAGGTCTTAACCCTGAAAAAGGCCATGAAAGATAGGTTTTTACATTTTTTGGACCTCGAAAAGATAGTAACACAACCATTCGGTGAAGTTTATACTGGATCCTAACCCCAACCCCAACCCTAAAACCAGGTCTTAACCCTGAAAAAGGCCATTAAAGGTTTTTTTTTGTTTGTTTTTTTTTGGACCTCACACAGATATAAATACATACACAAACGCAACCATTCAGTGTCAAGTCTCTGTGAAGTTTATACTGGACTATAACCCTAACCCTAACCTTAAAACCAGGTCTTAACCATGATAAAGCCATTATTAGTGGTGTCAGAATGTGAGGGGCAGCCAAAAATGTCCTCACTCTCCCAAAATGTCCTCACTTCCACATACACATACAAGAACACACACTTACCCGATCCCTAACCCAATTCTAACCCTAAAACCAGGTCTTAACCCCTGAAAAGCAGCCTTTAAAGTTGTGGGACCCAGACAAAATGTCCCTAAAAAGATATTTTTTTGCGTTTTTTTGGACCTCACAAAGTCCCAAAAAAAAATAAACACACGCACACCCTACCCCATTCATAGACATAATGCATTCCCTAGCCTAAATGCCTAACCCCAACCCTAAAACCAGGTCTTAACCATGATAAAGCCTTTTGATATGTTTTTAGGTTTTTTTTTGGACCTCACAAAGATATAAATACAAACACCATTCAGTGTCAGGACAGTGAAGTTTATGACACTGAAAACTCAAAACTTACTTCAACACACACACACACATACTTCAATGAGTGTGTGACTAATTTCATTTCAACATTTTGCAGATTTACTGCTTTAATACATTTGTGACAAAACACACAATGGTTCCAATCCAAGGATGAGCTTCTGCTTCAAGTCTTTTTTTCATTCAGCCACTCAAACCTAAGCCCTCGCAGCTCATTATATAATATAAATATCTACAGAATGTTTCTAAACTTTAACGAAGTCTCTGAAGTGCGGTTTGTACGATGTGCTGATGACACAGAGTCACCACCGTCTGAGACGCGAACGCTACAGTGAAAACATGGCAACCAGAGAGAACAAAAGGGAACAAAAAAACAATATTTAGCCGCTTTACAAAAGATTCATATGTCAGGTTAAGTCTACAGTCTGTGTTTTACTGCTTTATTTGACTGTTCCAGCAGGAAACTGAAGTTTGCATCACCGTCTCTCTCTCCCACACCAAACTCCATAGAGAAAAGCACTGATTTAAACATCACAGGGACGAAGGAGTGCAAAATGAGTAAATAAATCAGTAAATAAATCAATAAATCAGTAGAAATGTGTTATTCGGGGAATTCTGTGTGTGAAATGCGCCGTTCAGATTCCCCTCAGCGACACAAACGTACTGAAGGAGGCATCGGTGGAGCAGCAGCAGCTCCTGTGTAACCGTGAGCTGAAAATCACTGATTTTCTCAATGGACTTTGGTTTGCGTCACTAACTTTTTTTAGTTTCCTGTTTTGGAAAAAACTTTGTCTTACGAACGCTCTGATGAAAAATGTGGCACAAGTTAATCTGACGTAGATTTCACTGGACCGGGTGTTTTGTTAAGAGGCTAAAAATCTTAAAAGTTTTTTTCATTTCCTCGGCGTCTCCGTCGGCTTCAAACCGACGCCGGTGTGAGAAGTAGGTTGCTCTAAATGTATCGCGGTCCCCGAAGGGATAGAAAAACTCTGCCTCGCTCGCTCTCCTCCATCTTGGAGGGAAATGAGGGAAGTCCAGAGAGACGGCGGAGGTCGACTGCTCAAGAAATAAATTCTCAGACTGGGCCTGAATCTCACGCTCAGACTCTCTGAGGGAGAGAGAGACGGAGCTGCGTTTAAAACATAAATGCTTCTCTATGAGAGAAAGTAGTTCAGTGAACCTGAAAGAGACTCTGATAATAAACAGTCTGTGTGGGCGGAGCCTGTTTCCTCACGTGCCTGTGGTGGGAGGAGCCAGCATCGCCAAAAAACGTTAGTATTCAACCACCTGGAGATGGTAATATGGACATATATGGATATTTATATCTTAATATACAAGATATGAATCAGTATACCGTAAAAACACTAAAACAGGGGTGTCAAACATAAGGCCCACGGGCCAGAACCGGCCCACCAGAGGGTCCAATCCGGCCCGAAGGATGAATTAGAATCTAATCATAATGTGAAATACTATAAATTTCCAGTCTCGGAATTTAATTGAATATATATTAAAAGTTTTGTAAAAGAAAATTGAAAAATGAGGAGTTTATAGGTTGTTATTATTATGCTATTATTTGACTGATATTTACTGATTTGAAAAGCCTGCTCTTAAATTAAATATCTACTGTTTATGAGCTGTATTACACGCTTAAAATGACCTTTCATTTCACATAATACTCGGTTTATTTCAATGCGTGCGTTAGAAGCAATGAAATTAACTATAACTAGCTCAGTTACGAAACTTGCGAAATGCCAAGAAATACGCCAAATCCAAGATGGCCGACTTCCTGTTGAGTTGAGGTCATGGTGTCAAGAGGATTTTTTCGTTCGTCTTGGGCCGGACAATGTTCCCACCAAATTTTGCACAAGTAAATTTCGGCCCGCTCCATCGGAGCCTGACCTGTGGGGGGTGCTCCTGAGCCCTTTTGCATTGTTGTTTTTGCAAGTCCATTATTTTATAAAATTTTCACGCACGTTTAGGGGGTCAAATTTGAGACGCACCCTTGTGTGCGAGATCGCTAAATATGGTCCCATGTTGCTATGACGCATATAATTAGTGTCATTAAGTGAAATTTTTGAATATAAATTTGTCAATCCCATGTATTTTTTTAATCAGTATATAAAATATTTAATTTATAATATTGAGTGTATTACAGGGATTCATTAAAACAATAATAAATATGATGATTATTAATGCAACAAGATGTGAAAATATCTCTGTTTGCTGCTTTATGTCAAAGTTTAAACAATATTTTCTAACGTAAATCTGCAGTTTGCATCACTTTGTAAACTCCTCACTCTTCTACACCAAAGTCCACCGAGAAAAGCAGCGATTTTAGCTCACAGCGACACAGGAGCTCCTGGTCTAGTGCTGCCCCGTGTGGTCAGTTTGTGTCACTGCGGCGCGTCCAAATGAACGCCGTCAAATGCCGAATTTACCCCAAAAAACATCACACTTGATACAGATGCAGTGGTGGATTAACAACTCCACGTCAGCTGTGGTGTTAAATCGCCGGTTTTCTCGATGGACTTTGGTGTGAGAGAGTGAGCGGGTTTCAGATTAACGGATTAAAAGTATCTCCGCGACTACGGAGCAGAGACGATTCCGGCAGAGGAAGAAGAAGAAGATGATGATGATGATGATGATGGAGGAGCAGAGCGGAGCAGACTGCGGTCTGTGGATCTATCTTCCGATAATTAGCCGTGTTTGCTTACTTAATTTCCCAGGGTGCCGCGCTGCAGATGGTCAGTGTGAACTTATTAAGTGAGCTCAGCTGTTTGTCCGTCGTTAGCATGCGCGCGCACACACACACACACACACACACACACGCTGGTCCCACGGTCTTTATGTGGACACTCATGTGGACATAATTAATTCCCTAGTCCCGTAATTTAACCTAAACCCAATTATAATCTGAACCCTAAAACCAGGTCTTAACCCGGAATAAACGTCCTCACAAATACACACACACACACACACACATAAAGAGTTAGTGCTGCAGTAAAAGTTATTTTTACTTATTATTTGTTCTTCAGAGTTTTAAAAACATGATATATTCTCACAGTGGTCTCCATGGTAACCACACACACAATCACACAGTGAGTCTTTCAGGTCTCCTCCACCTGTTGCTTTAAAGGCTGATTTGATCACTTCATCAATCCCTCACGACCTTAATCCAGATTAATCTGACAGAATCTGAACTGTCCTGCACTCTGAGACCCTCAGGCGTCTCCTGAGTGGTTTTAATCTGGTTCTGGACTGAAGAACCTGAGAAGATCAGGACTGAAGATTCTACTGATGCTTTAAAAACAGACTTTAGCATAAACAAGAGTGAGTTAAAGGAATATTAAAGGAATTCATGTCTCTATTCTTCTTCTTTTTCTTCTTCTTACTCTTTCATTTGTCCTTCAACTGAAAGGTTGTGGGTTCAATTCCCTGGGTGGGAAACTTAAGACCACGATGGAGACGAAAGGAAAGGAAAAGAAACAAGCAGAGGAAATGAAAAGAGGAGGAACAAAGGGAGGATAGGAAACTAGGAAAGGAAAGGAAAAGAGGGGGAACAAGGGGAGGAGACGAGGAAAGGAAAAGAGGAGGAACAAGGGGAGGATGGGTAACTAGGAAAGGAAAAGAGGGGGAACAAGGGGAGGATAGGAAACTAGATTAGAGGAGACAATGAGAGGGAAGGAAAGGAAAGAAGAAACAAGGAGAGGAAATGAAAAGAGGAGAAACAAAGGGAGGATAGGAAACTAGATTAGAGGAGATAAGGAGAGGAAAGGAAAGGATACAGTAAAGGAGACGAAAAGGAACAAAAATCAAAAACAGACTAGGAGACGAGATTAGGAGATGAGGAGAAGGTGATGGAGTAAGAGGAAGTATGAGGAAAGAAGAGGATATTAGAGTAGAGGAGACGAGGGAAGGAAAGGAAAGAAAAAACAAGGACAGGAAATGAAAAGAGGAGAAATAAAGGGAGGATAGGAAACTAGATTAGAGGACACAAGGCAAGGAAAGGATATGATGCAGTAAAGGAGACCTGGAGACGAAAGGGAACAAAAATCAAAAACAGACTAGGAGACGAGATGAGGAGACTATGAGAAGATGAGGACGCAAGAGGAAAGGAGAGGAAACAAGAGTAGAGGAGGTAAGGGAACGAGTAAGTAAGAAGGC
>NC_139802.1:42804092-42836592 GCF_963457635.1 Microchirus variegatus
GGTATTTGTAGCACTGCTCTTTTCCTTTAATAAACAGACCGCTCTAGTTCGACTGTAGGCTAATGCTAACCGGCGATCAACGAGCTAATGCAGCTAACGGAGCTAACTGGTAAACGGCGCCTGGACTCCGGTGTCGCGGCACGTAAACGTGACGTCACGCGCGTCTTTTTTCCGGTCAGTCGTCACGGGAACGCGTCATGCGTTAACCGAGTGCATTATATTTTGTGTTGGTATCAAAATGAAGTACAAATACTTTGTTACTGTACTAAAGCACAAAACTCACGTAGCCGTACTTTACTTTTTTATGTTTATATTTCTAGCAGCTTTCACTCCTCTACATTTCCTCTAACTATCTTTGTTAATAAAATCATCAGAAGAAGAAGAAGAGTTGGTATTATGGTCTGTATTTATACAGATCCTTTCTAGTCTTGATGAAGCTGCTTTTGCTTTTCATCCATTCATCCGTTCACACGCTGAAACATGAGGTGAAGTGTCTTTGCTCAAGGACACACACACACAAAGACCACTTTGAAAAAAAGTACGTTATGTCAGAAAATGACTTTTCATACATTAAATGTCATAAACTTTCAAAGTTTTACTGAAATAATACGATAATAAAAAGTGACTTCTACTGAAGTCATTTAACTGGTCACATACTTGTACTTTTACTCTGAAAGTATCACCTTTAACATACTTAAATATATCTGTAACTCTGTGGAAAATGCCTGAGAGGAACAGGTGTGCAAACCTAAGTGTGTGTGTGTGTGTTTTCCTTATGTTGTGGGGACCTTAATCTGTGTACACAGTCAGATTATGAGGACTTTAAAGGTAAGTAAGTCTCCAATAATTGAATGTAAGTCAATGCAATGTCCTCTCAAGTCATGTAAACCAGTGTGTGTGTGTGTGTGTGTGTGTGAGAGAGAGAGAGTGTTTATTGAGTCTTTCTTGCTGGATTCAGAGCGAGCTGCTGTCCTCTGTGCTGTCACGCTGTCATGTGACGGCATCTGTGTGTGTGTGTGGGGGGGGGGGGGTATGTGTGTGTGTATTTGCTGCCTTTTTGGGACCTTTTTTTCTGTCAGAAACACTGACCTTGTCAGGACCAGTCGTCCTCAATGGAGACCAAAACCTGGTCCTAATGAGGCAGAACGTCATGGATAAGGTTTGAGTTAAGTCTTTGATTAGTGTGTGTGTGCGCGCATGTGTGTGTGTGTGTGTGTGTGTGTGTGTGTGTGTGTGTGTGTGTGTGTGTGTGTGTGTGTGTGTGTGTGTGTGTGTGTGTGTGTGTGTGTGTAGCCAAAAGTAAAGGACGTGTCCTTCATAAATAACGACTTCCTCTTTTGCATGCTTTGTTTTTCTGCTCATTTAACAAGACAATATATGTATATATATAATATATATACATATATATACATAAATGTGTGTGTGTGTGTGTGTGTGTGTGCAGTGATGAAGACGAGTGACGCGTGCTCTCTCTCTCTCTCTCTCTCTATATCAAATGTGACCTGAACATTGATGTGACGTGAATGACAACACTCTGTGTCACAGGCAGGAGGAGTTCATGTGAGATGGATTCATACGCTCACCCTCACCACCTCCTCCTCATCCTCCTCCTCCTCCTCCTGTAAACAGACTGACTGAGTGAGTGAGTGAATGAGGAGGGTTATACTTCAGCTAATAGTCCACAGATTATTCTCACTTATAAAGTGAATATAGGGCAGAAGGAGAGTAAATACATATTTATAAAGAGAGTGTGTGTGTGCGCGCGTGTGTGTGTGTGTGTGTGTGTGTGTGTGTGTGTGTGTGTGTGTGTGTGTGTGTGTGTGTGTGTGTGTGTGTGTGTGTGTGTGTGTGTGTGTGTGTGTGTGTGTGTGTCAGAGAGAGCGCTCTAACCTCATTGTGTCTCAGACTCAAATTTCATCTCGTCACATTTCAGATTCATCGTCCTGCAGCAGGAAAAAAAAACTTTTGCTCATGATCTGAATTTAATGAGGAAATGAGACACACACACACACACACAGACACACACACACACACACACACACACACACACACACTTGTGAATATGAATGTACGTGTTATTTTTTGGAGTGGAGCAGAAACTCTCAGAGTAACTCAGGATACGTGACACGAGGTCAACAATCACCACTCATTCTCTCTGTTCTCTCTCTCTCTCTTTGTCTCTAAAGAGTCAGAACATTTTCAGCGTTAATGTTTGCGATGCTTATATTTCTTATCATTTGCGATGTTTTTATAACTTACAAAGTTCGCAGTGAATATACAACATGTCGTACAACTCACGACATGCAGTAATTCATGTTGACGATGTTTGTATGACGATGATTCATTCTCACTCAAAGTTTGACCCATGATATTTGCCATGTTCGTACAATTTTAAAACTTTTTTAATGTTTATATTGTTCATAATTTTTGCGATGTTTTGTATGATTCGTAATATTATTTGCGATGTTCGTATGAGCCTTTAAGTTTGCAGTGTTGGTGTCATTCATTAAGTTTTGCGATGTTCGGGTATTTCATGACATCTGCGATGTTTGAACAATTCGCAACGTTTTCAATGCTAATTATAACTCATGACGTTTGCAATGTTTGTAGCATTTAAAAAAAAGTACAGCCTACTAGCTACAAATTTGAGAGACAGGTCATATCCACTTGAGACAAAGTCCACAGAAGGACCCGAGACAAAGTCCACACAAGGACCCGAGACAAAGTCCACACAAGGACCTGAGACAAAGGTCACAGAAGGACCTGAGACAAAGGTAAACAGAAGGACCTGAGACAAAGTCCACACAAGGACCTGAGACAAAGTCCACACAAGGACCCGAGACAAAGTCCACACAAGGACCTGAGACAAAGGTAAACAGAAGGACCTGAGACAAAGGTAAACAGAAGGACCTGAGACAAAGGTAAACAGAAGGACCTGAGACAAAGGTAAACAGAAGGACCTGAGACAAAGGTAAACAGAAGGACCTGAGACAAAGTCCACACAAGGACCTGAGACAAAGTCCACACAAGGACCCGAGACAAAGTCCACACAAGGACCTGAGACAAAGGTAAACAGAAGGACCTGAGACAAAGGTAAACAGAAGGACCTGAGACAAAGTCCACACAAGGACCCGAGACAAAGTCCACACAAGGACCCGAGACAAAGTCCACACAAGGACCTGAGACAAAGGTAAACAGAAGGACCTGAGACAAAGGTAAACAGAAGGACCTGAGACAAAGTCCACACAAGGACCTGAGACAAAGTCCACACAAGGACCCGAAACAAAGTCCACACAAGGACCTGAGACAAAGTCCACACAAGGACCTGAGACAAAGTCCACACAAGGACCCGAGACAAAGTCCACACAAGGACCCGAGACAAAGTCCACACAAGGACCTGAGACAAAGGTAAACAGAAGGACCTGAGACAAAGGTAAACAGAAGGACCTGAGACAAAGTCCACACAAGGACCTGAGACAAAGTCCACACAAGGACCTGAGACAAAGGTCACAGAAGGACCTGAGACAAAGGTAAACAGAAGGACCTGAGACAAAGTCCACACAAGGACCTGAGACAAAGGTCACAGATGACCTGAGACAAAGTCCACAGATGACCTGAGATAAAGTCCACAGAAGACTCTGAGACAAAGGTCACAGATAGACAACCTGAGACAAAGTCCACAGAAGGACAACCTAAGACAAAGGTCACATCAAACACTGCGGTGATTCAGCGTTTTTACTGCTCCTCTGATGACTCAGCAGATAATTTACCGATCAGATTTCTGTGACTCTGTAATTCTTCAAACACCTGAGGGACATTTATGGTTAATTATAACATGTTTTATGATAAGCTTTTGTTTTATGATTCAAAGACAGAAACACCGTCTGATGAAGAGCTGTATATCACGTCTACATCTCTGTGAGGAAAAGTAACAGCAGAGGAACGTTCAAGAAAGAAAGAAAGTCAAGTTAAAGGGACAGTTCACTTTAATCGGACTATGAATCATATTATCCGGGTATGTTAGTCTGACTTAGACTACCTTGTTTACCGAATAATCGTCTTAGTCCGACTAAAACCTGACTTTTAACTTTGACTTTGAGTTAAAACGAGCTGCTGGACGTCCTCCTTTGTTGTCTTTCATGTGATACGACATCACCATGATACGCGGCCATCGTGGCACAGCCACAAACTCCGCCCACCAAAGTAAATATGTAAATAACACGTCTAAAACACCTTATATGGACGTCCTGCGGGTGTCTGTGTTTATAGGTCACATATTCAGGCCTTTTCACGTCATTTTATGTCACATTTGCGTTCTGAGTAACTTCACTGTGTTGAGCGACGTCAACAGACCAAAGAATGATGAGGTCATACTGTTCTCTCTCACACACACACACACACAGTGTGACTGTACTCGTACAGTGTGTACACACACACTCATTCAAAGTGTGTGACGCAGACGCACCAGAGGCCGCCGCCGCCGCCGCCACCGCCAATCGTATCTTATTTTTTTTTAATTACTTGAACGTTCCCCGTCTCCCACGACTGATTTAATTCAACAGTGCTTGGAATTCCTGATCTGCAATCTGTTCTCATTACACACACACACACACACACACGCACACGCACACACACACCTCCCTCAGGTGAACGGTGTAATTGCTACGGTTTAACTGGCGCCGTGTTTGATCTGAACGCTGGTCGTCTGAAGCCGTTCGCTGCTGAAAGAGATGAAGGCGTCTCCAGAGGAACTGTGTGTGTGTGTGCGTGTGTGCGTGCGTGCGTGTGTGTGTGTGTGCGTGCGTGTGTGTGTTCAGTCTTTTTTTTTTTCTTTCTTTTTTAAGTAATTGAATTACAGCGGCGCTGGAGGAACTTGAGGCTAAAACATACAAATCACTTCAATCTAAAGCCAATTCCTTCCTGTTTAACCTCCGCGTGTATTACACCAGACGCGCAAGCAGCCATTTTTTTTTTTCTTTTTTTTTTTCCCCCCGCCGACGCTTATTAGATCCTCATCTCAGGAGGAAGCGGACCGGTGCGACGAAGCCGACGAAGAGGATTTAAAAAGACGAGTCATTGATCTGCGATTGAATACGTGAAAAGAGATGGAACCAGGAAGTCCATTAACAAAATCTCACTAATGAGCCAGATGTTCAGGGTGTGTTTTCACTTTTCCACAGCTTCAGAGTCGTCAAACTCTCACTAATGGACAACTTAATTGGATTAATTTGATATTTTCCACACATTTCCCCACACAGTGTTGGTCTAAACCCTTTCGTACAAAAGTCATATTTACACCCTACCGTTTCCACGGAAACCAAGAATCTGTCTATTGACCTCGGCAGTGACGAGAGTTCCAGTTTCCTTCAGAACTTCTTCAAAGTCAGCCTTATGTTAGCATTGTCGCTAACCCATCCAGCTAACTTACTCCATTTAAATCAACACAGAGAGATAAGGACGACAGCCCCGTGATGCGTTCACTGTCTCTTTTTTTATAGAGGACGCCGTTCTATAGATTATAATCGTATAAACCAGAGGTCTCAAACCCGTGGTCCGCGGGCCCTCAAGTGGACCCTCCAGTCTATCTCATGTGCCCGTGTTGAGACCATTGGTATCAGCCATGGGGAGTGAGGACATTTTGGTTGGTTCACACATCTTTAAAGGGGTTTTTGGAGGGTTTAAGGGCCAAGGCAGGGGTGTCAAACTCACATCAGGGCCACACCAGCGTAATGGTTACCCTCAAAGGGTCAAATGTAACCGTCATACAGAATAAATGTAACCAAATGTAACGCAAAATAAAGGTAACTACTCTGCTAAATATTGCTAAATAACTTTCTGTATTTATTACTTATTCAATTTCACTCGTCGCATGATGCGTATACCATGATACACTGCGATCTGGCGGCGGTGCCGTCACTTTGCGGGTAACACAGTCGCCGTGCATTGTGGGAAATGTAGTTTATTGTCAACGCACGTCTTATAGCAGCATAAAGCTGTTTTAACACAGATTTTTAAGACCGATTAATCACTCGCGGGGCCACATAAAATGACGCGGCGGGCCACATCTGGCCCCCGGGCCTCGAGTTTGACACATGTGGGCTAAGGGTTAAGGGTTAGGCACTTAGTTGTGGGTCTGTCTTTGTCTGTCTTTGTCTGTCTTTGTCTCACCTGTCGACATGTTCAGCCGCCTGCTGAGTCAGTGTGTGACTTTGTGTCCCGATTTAACGTCTCATCACTTATGTCGCTGTTAATTGTCCCCCCACTGTGTGTGTGTGTGTGTGTGTGTGTGCGTGCGTGTGTGCGTAGAACATATAAACGTAATGTCTTCACTGCATTATTGTCTGACCACAGAATTGAAAGATGAATACATAAATATATGATATTCGACGTCATAAATGATGTCATAAAGGCCTGTTTCTGTAGTCTGAGGTATTTACAGGTGTGTGTGCCTGTCTCATGTGTGTGTGTGTGTGTGTGTGTGTTCCCAGCAGACGCCACATGACATAGAGCCAAACTCCACCTGAGACATTTTCAAGGACAGTTAGAGGAGCTGTGTGTGACTCAGAGGATGAGACACGACCTGTGTCTCTGTCCCGCATCTTCTTTCATCTACAGCCAATGACATCACTCAGTGTGTGTGTGTGTGTGTGTGTGTGTGTGTGTGTGTGTGTGTGTGTGTGTGTGTGTGTGTATTCGTCATCTCTTTAGGACCTTTAGGATCTTTCTGACCTTGTCAGGACCAGTCGTCCTGGTGGAGACCAAAACCTGGTCCTAACCAGGCAGAACTCTAAGGCTAGAGTTAGGCATTAACTGGTTATGGTTAAGGGTTAGGAAGGTTAAGACGAGTTAGGCTGTGTGTGTTCCAGGTCCCCATAACGTTGGTGAAGACATGATGTATGGTTAGGATGAGGCTAGAGTCCGGTAGATTAGGCCAGTACTAGTTATGATTAATTAGGGTTAGGCCAGTACTAGTTTTTATTATTTAAGATTAGGTCAGTACTAGTTTTTATTATTTAAGATTAGGCCAGTACTAGTTTTTATTATTTAAGATTAGGCCAGTACTAGTTATAATGAGTTAGGGTTAGGCCAGTACTAGTTATGATCAGTTAGAGTTAGGCCAGTACTAGTTATGATTAGTTAGGGTTAGGTCAGTACTAGTTTTTATTATTTAAGATTAGGCCAGTACTAGTTATGATCAGTTAGAGTTAGGCCAGTACTAGTTATGATCAGTTAGAGTTAGGCCAGTACTAGTTATGATTAGTTAGGGTTAGGCCAGTACTAGTTATGATCAGTTAGAGTTAGGCCAGTACTAGTTATGATCAGTTAGAGTTAGGCCAGTACTAGTTATGATTAGTTAGGGTTAGGTCAGTACTAGTTTTTATTATTTAAGATTAGGCCAGTACTAGTTATGATCAGTTAGAGTTAGGCCAGTACTAGTTATGATCAGTTAGAGTTAGGCCAGTACTAGTTATGATCAGTTGGAGTTAGGCCAGTACTAGTTATGATCAGTTAGAGTTAGGCCAGTACTAGTTATCATGAGTTAGGGTTAGGTCAGTACTAGTTATGATTAGTTAGGGTTACGCCAGTATGAGTTATTAGTTCGGGTTAGGCCGTACTAGTTATTATTATTTAAGATTAGGCCAGTACTAGTTATAATGAGTTAGGGTTAGGCCAGTACTAGTTATGATTAGTTAGGGTTACGCCAGTATGAGTTATTAGTTCGGGTTAGGCCGTACTAGTTATTATTATTTAAGATTAGGCCAGTACTAGTTATAATGAGTTAAGGTTAGGCCAGTACTAGTTATGATCAGTTAGATTTAGGCCAGTACTTGTTATGATCAATTAGGGTTAGGCTAGTACTTGTTATGATCAATTAGGGTTAGGCCAGTACTAGTTATGATTAGTTAGGCTTAGGCCAGTACTAGTTTTAATTATTTAGGATTTAGGATTATTTAGGATAAACTAAATGTCTCTCATCGACCATTGACAGGACATTTAAGACAACACACTGAGACAATGCTTCCAATTATTATGCATCTGAACGGTCGCCATGGCAACACATCAACGGGGGCCATGAGGCCCATCCACAGTGAATGCTGCTGAAGTGCTCTTGAGCTCAAACAGTAAGTCACACACACACACACACACTCGTGAAGTCTCTTAGACAGAATCTGTGCCATCGTAAACCTCGGGCTCAGATCACAGAGACAAAGACAAAGATCTGGTCTCTCTCTTCTATCTCTGCAGCAGAGCAGCTCCACAGCTGAAGAAGAAGAAGAAGAAGAAGAAGAAGAAGAAGAAGAAGAAGAAGAAGAAGAAGAAGAAGAAGAAGAAGTCTGCGTTTACTCTGAAATTAACACAATGCATCTTTTCAGAAACTCAATTTGAACTCAATTAAAGCTCCTCTCCTCTGTCGGTCACGCCTTTGTTGCTGTAATCGTCAGCCTCTGCTTCTCAGACGCTCGGCTCTTTGAACGTGGAGCTCAAACCTTCAGCAGAGACAGAGACGCTTTTTAATTCACACACACACACACACACACACACACACTTACCTGCCTCTGTGTGTGTGTGTGCGTGCGTGTTCATGTATTTATACTTCTGTGAGGTCCAGGAAACATGGAGATATTTTGTTATGAAGCTTTTTCAGGGTTAAAACAACAGAAATGAGACCATGTTACTTTACCCGTGGACAAGTGGAAGGGAATCAGGCTCTGTAACCAGAGGGTTGCCGGTTTAAAAATCAAGGACTGGGCTGCCCCTGAGCAAGGCACCCAACCAGCCACCGTTAGCTGCTCCACTGACGCAGCTAAGTGTCAAATTCACCATCTACGACTGTACGCGTGCAAATAAAACTGATTCCATGAGGCTACATTTGGTCTGGAATCAGACATTTCTGAACCATTTTACCAAAAATAAATGTGGTCCAGGACCAATGAGTTTGTCAGGGATTGAGTGTTTGATGTCTACATCAGTCAAAAGTGTCTTAAAACGTCTTCAGTCAGAAACACAAACCCCACGTTTGCTGCCGTAAGCTAACAACAATAATGTAAAAGTCTGTTCATAATGAGCGTGCGTCATTTAAATGTGCAGAATTATTACTGCTGCTTCTTCCTCTTCTTTGATACGCACGTCGTTATTTTACAGACGTTTACTCTCCAAAACCAGGCTGTCGCCACGGCAACAGCAGTGTTTTTATTTGTATTTTTTCAAACCAAACATTTAGCGTCGTACATCTAGCAACAGAATCTATTTGAATAATAGATTCAGTATTTTTTTTTTTCAGAATAAAAGCTCGGAGAACAATACGAGTTCTTTTTGGGCATTTTTTTGTGAAGATAAGATTATTTGAATAATCAGATTGTTGACGACCATCCAATAGATTATGAAGCAAATTCAGAATAAATGTAAATGTTTTGTCAATAGTGATAATTCAGTACTAATTCAGTACTGACACACACACACACACACACACACACACACACACACAGTCATGTAACTGTCACATCCAAACATCCTTAAATCAAAATATTTCATTGTATAGTTGAATATCCTGCTGATATAATTAAATAAGCGCACACACACACACACACACACACACACACACACACACACACACACACACACACACACACACACACACACACACACACACACACACACACACACACACACACACACACACACACACACACACACACACACACACACACACACACACACACACACACACACACTTGCAGAGGAAAGTGAGAGTATGCAAATCACAGTGCTAATGAATTTCTGAATTCCAGCCTTGGCTCCTGTGATGGTAATGAGCTTATTTTGGCATGAGCTCATAAAGGGAGAGGAAATGAACATCATACACACACACACACACACACACACACACACACACATTCTCTCTCTCTCTCACACACACACACACACACACACACACGTGGTGATCTAAGCCAAACACAATCTCCTGCTGACAGCAGCTCATCATCACACCTTCCTCCATCTTCTTCCTCTCGCTCTTCAGCTGTCGTGTTTTCAACCTGCTTCTCCAACTGATGTCACCTACGTCAACCTGTTAGCGAACACACACACACACACACACACACACACACACACACACACACACACACACACACACCACACACACAGGTTTGTGCACCTATTCTATTCAGGGCTCGGCAGCGACTTCCATTCATTTTCAAACGATTCAAATATTAGCCTTAAACTCAACCAGGTTCCTCAGACATGAGGTTCTGCCTCATTAGGACCTGGTTTTGGTCTCCATGAGGACGACTGGTCCTGAGAAGGTCAGCGGTGATGATAGAAAAAATGTCCAACAGAGGCATCAAATACAAGAACACACACACATTCTCACTCATTCCCTCACCGATGAACCTGAACCTTCTCAACTCAAGGCCTAAAGGACCAAAGCTGGAGGCCATCTTCACAAACATAGATATGAAATGAAGTAGAATCCAAATCTGATGTGAGAGAACCCGTGTTTCCTGTTTTCTGGAGTATAATAGTATATGGGAGAGCTGGCAAACCTGTGGAATTGGAAATGTATGTTTGAAAGGTAACAAAGAGCATGAGAACATCAGCCTAGGAGTCTGTTATTGGATTAAATCAGTGTCACGGCTGGATTAACTCAAAGAGTGTTGGTCGTGATTATTACTGATGTACACGCGTCTGCGTCGTGAAGACAAAACTTCCTCCAAACTCAAATGGACGTCACCTCTGGGACTCCTGCATTTTCTTGAATGTCCATTAGGGGGCGACTCCACTATTTCATACGACTTTGTGGAGTTATTGTCCCATTTAGAGTCAGTATAGACCAGAAACTAGGATATGATTTAGGACGGGGCTATTAAACATGCCTCTGGGGCTGGATAATCTGCAAAAACTCAACTTTATGCTGACGATATTAGCACTTTTTATATATATCCATATTTATTCACGTAAGAAAAGTCTCCAGCTCCATCCTCCAACTTAAATATGTCCCTGGGGCTGGATTACATGTCTCTGGAGCTAGATTCCATGTCTTTGGGGCTGGAAAAACTGCAAAAAGTCATCTTTATGCTGACGATGTTCATGGTTTTTATTTACATATCCATGTTATCCAGGTAAGAGAAGTCTCCAGCTCCACCCTTTTACATAAACTTGTCTCTGGGGCTGGATTAAGTGTCTACTGGGCTGGATAAACTACAAAAACTCAACTTCATGCTGACGATATTAACAATTTTTATATAGCTCTTATTTATCCAGGTAAAAAACTCCAGCTCCATCCTCTTATGTAAAAATGTCTCTAGGGCTGGATTAAGTGTCTCAGGGGCTGGATTACGTGTCTCTAGGGCTGGATTACGTGTCTCTGGGGCTGTACAAACTGCAAAAACTCAATCTTATGCTGATGATATTAGCAATTTTTATATATATTCTTTATTTATCCAGGTAAGAAAAGACGCCAGCTCCACTCTCTTATGTAAACATGTCTCTAGGGCTGGATTAAGTGTCTCTAGGGCTGGATTACGTGTCTCTAAGTGTCTCTAGGGCTGGATTAAGTGTCTCTGGGGCTGTACAAACTGCAAAAACTCAATCTCATGCTGACGATGTTAAAAGAGCATGAGAACATCGGCCTAGGAGGTGAAGACCTGGAGCGACAAATAACATGATGTCAGTTACGGGCTTTAAAATGTCTGGTTACGGGGAAAAACAGGGGCAGAGTTTTCTAGGATTCGGCTTAAACTCTGTCGGACGCCTGCAGGGTTCCAACAGTAAAGTTCTCTTTAGTTCTATACGAGCCGCGTGTCAGCGGATTCTCTTTCGTAACCCTAAAACCAGGTCTTAATCCCCCCCAAAAAGAGCCCATTAAAGTTGTGAGGAGCAGACAAAAATGTCCTCATGTGCTATGGTTGAGTTGTTGGTCCTCACAAAGATACACATACAAGAACGCACACACACACACCTCCATCACTACGTCATGATTTAATTTTCTCTGACTCATTTTGGTTTATAAAAACGTCCCAAAAAATGTCTTCTTTTTTTTAACGCTACAAATGAGCTTAAGAGCTTATTCCTGGTACAGACACTGTTAATCTGAAAAGGTCTGAATGTTCGACGACGACTTCCGCACGTTAACCATAATATACGACTGTGGTCGTCTCGTCTCTCAGCGTCCGTCTCTGTCCGTCTCACTTCACTTTTTTGTTTGTCTCCCGTCGGCGCCACAAACAGACGACGCCCCCTCATCATCACACACACACACACCACAGTGTTTTACTGCGGCGTTTGTGTCGCTTACGTTGTAAATAAAGACGCCGCGCGCGCTGCGAAACAAGGCGACGGGTCATAAACGCGGCGTTAGCAAGCTGCTAGTTCATCGTCTGAATTAGAAAAAACAAACAGAGGTGAATGAACGGCAGCTGTAATGTCACGCAATTAAAAAAATAAACATCAACGTCGTCGATGAGAGCCGCGGGGACGCGACGGAGAGAGTTGACAACATCTGTTATTGGATTAAATCTGTGTCACGGCTGGATTAACTCAAAGAGTGAAGGTCGTGATTATTACTGATGTAAACAAACACAAAACTTAACCTCAACTCAAATGAACGTCACCTCTGGGTCCTGAAAGTCAAACCTGTATTCTCTTGAATGTCCATCAGGGGGCGACTCCACTTTATGGTCTCAATGACTCGTTTCAGGTCTTCTTCAAAACATCATGACGTCCATTTTTGAATTAGTGTGCCCTTTAGTCAGTATAGACCAGAAACTAGGATATGATTTAGTGCAGGGCTATTAAACGTGTCTGGAGCTGGATTACGTGTCTCTGGGGCTGGATTACGTGTCTCTGGGGCTGGATTACGTGTCTTTGGGGCTGGAAAAACTGCAACAAGTCAACTTTATGCTGACAATGTTCATGGGTTTTATATACATATCCATTTTATCCAGGTAAGAAAAGTCTCCAACTCTACCCTTTTACGTAAACTTGTCTCTGGGGCTGGATTATATGTCTCTGCAGCTGGATTATGTGTCTCTGGGGCTGTACAAACTGCAAAAACTCAATCTCATGCTGATGATATTAGCCATTTTTACATATATATCCTTCATGTATCCAGGTAAGAAAAGTCTCCAGCTCCACCCTCTTATGTAGACGTGTCTCTGGGGCTGGATTAAATGTCTCTAGGGCTGGATTAAGTGTCTCTGGGGCTGTACAAACTGCAAAAACTCAATCTTATGCTGACGATTTTTGTCCAGGTATGAAAAGTCTCCAGCTCCACCCGCTTATGTAAATATGTCGCTGGGGCTGGATTACGTGTCTCTGGGGCTGGATTACGTGTCTCTGGGGCTGGATTACGTGTCTCTGGGGCTGGATTACGTGTCTCTAAGTGTCTCTAGGGCTGTACAAACTGTAAAAACTCAATGTTATGCTGACGATGTTAGCATATATCCTTTATTTATCCAGGTATGAAAAGTCTCCAGCTCCACCCTCTTATGAAAACATGTCTATGAGTCTGGATTACATGTCTCTGGGGCTGGATTAAGATGATTGGAGACCAACAGCTCAGTGCCACCACTGGACAAGGACGGCTGCACACAGCTCTGCAGCACAGTGTTTTATGTTTTCACAAACAAACAAACAGCATAAAACGAGAAACTTCGGCTCATTTAAAAACTTTAGTGGGACGCGTTCTTTACGACAGCGAGTGCAGGAAAAGAAGAAAAGGTGGAGAAAAACAAAAAGCAGGCACTTTCTTTCACTTTGCTTTTCATCTACATGCCGCTGTTTACGTCTCAACTAAAACATAAAAGCCTCTTGGATATTTTCTGCAGCGTCTGAGGCTCCAGCGTTTGTGGAAAAAGGTGCAAATTTAAATTTAAGTGGCTGGAGAGTAAACCAAGTTTGGTGTTAAGTTCAGTGTTTTTTCCCTTTAACTTTCACAGTTGTATTCGTCTGCAACTGTCTGTTCTGCTCAAACCAACAATAACACTCTCTTTTTTTGTATTGCAGATTAAATATAATCTAAAAATATGTAAATGATGTTGAGTTGGATATGTAAATTGTTTCATTTTGTGTGCTAATGACTTTTTCTTTTGTCTGTTTTGTTAGAAATAAACACATACTTCCTCTATCGGTGTACGCCGGGCACGTTAATGACGTTATGGCGTCAACGTTAACGCAAATTAACGCGTGACGCGTTTCCATGACGACTGACCGGAGAAAGACGTCATGTTTACGTGACGCTAAACTTTAAAAACAGAGGCACACATACGCAGTACACGGTTACGCTAGTTATTTGTAGCGCTGCTCTTTTTTCGTTTAATAAACAGACCGCTCCAGTTCGACTGTAGGCTAACGCTAACGGCGCTAAAGGAGCTAACCCAGCTAACGGAGCTAACTGGTAAACGACGCCTGGACTCCGGTGCCGCGGCACGTAAACGTGACGTCACGCATGTCTTTTTCCGGTCAGTCGTCATGGAAACGTGTCACGTGTTTACGTGCGCTAACGTTCACGCCGTTAATAATTTAAGACTTTTCATGTAAGATACTTGTACTTTTACTCTAAAAGAACCCCTTTAAAGGCACGGGTACCCTATTTATTTGTAGCGCTGCTCTTTTTTTGTTTAATAAACAGCCCACTCCAGTTCGACTGTAGGTTAACGCTAACGGCGCTAAAGGAGCTAACGCAGCTAATGGAGCAAACTGGTAAATGGCGCCGGACTCCGGTGCCGTGGCACATAAACGTGACGTCATGCATGTCTTTTACCGGTCGGTTGTCATGGAAACGCGCCACGCCGTTAACGTGCGATTACGTTCACGCCGTTAACGCTAATAATTTAAGACTTTTCAGGTAAAATACTTGTACTTTTACTCTAAAAGAACCCCTTTAAAGGTACTTTACACACATGTTTTTCTATATAAACCACTATGAAGGCGACACAAGGCCACGTCACGTCACATGTAGTTGCCAGCCTTCATGATATCATATTTCGGTTTGTTTGTTTGTTTTTGGCGGTTACTTTGACAAACACAACCAGATCTGGTTCCTGAGTTGTTTAAAATATAAAGTGCATGACTGTGACTGTTCTCCACGTTCTCCATCTCCAAAGACCAACGCCAAACCCAGACAAAAGGCTGCATGTATATTTATTTTTGCGCCTATGCGAGCAGCAGCACATAGGAGTGTATATATATATATGTATGTATATATATATATATATGTATGCAGCGAGTTAGGACGTGGCACCTTGAGAAAATAAGAATACAGTGCACATCAGAAGTGACTGCGGGAGTGAGTGGGGGTAGAAGTGCCTATTATGAGCCATTACAGACAATTTGAAGTCATTATGAGCACTGCTCGCCGTAAATGGGTATCATTGTGCGAAATGCTCTGGCATCTTACAAGACCTGTCCAACTGTCAGAAGTAAGGGAGGGAGAGGGGGGGGGGGGAGATGACGAAGAAAAAGTTAGACGGGAGAGAAAAGAAAGAGAAAAGAAAGAGAGGCACAGAGATTTAAAAGCCGTGTTATTATCGTCAATAGCCGCCCTGGATGGGTTTATTGTCTAACTGATCAATCTGAGATAAGAGTTGTGCTCGGGTCAATCTCCCACTCTCTCTCTCTCTCTCTCTCTCTCTCACACACACACACATATATATATATATATATATACACACATATATACACACACAAAGCCAAAAAAAAAAAAAAAAGTATGAGGAATAGTTCCAAACAAAGTGGCTGCAAACTGTACAGGGAAAGAAAGAAAAATCACTTTTCTCGGTTTGTGGAGGGTTTAATAGCGTCTGGAGGACAGATGAGGCCTCCTTACTGTGTCGTAGAGCAAGATTATAATTCTATCACAATATCCCAGTGACACAAATGCACAGGAGGAAAAATAAATAGGTGTAATTGCATATTTTTCTAGTGTGCATCGTATTCGATTATTACCGGCAACCGGTCGTCACGTCATCTGTAAGAATCCCGAAAGTCTCGAGATATTTGCGTTTTTGGCCAGCGTCGGGTTAGGATTTTGCATTTAACGGATACGATAAATCAATCACATGTCGGGAAACAATCCAAAAATCATGCAAATCACGGACCGCTCCAGTTCGACTGTAGGCTAACGCTAACGGCGCTAAAGGAGCTAACGCAGCTAACAGAGCTAACTGGTAAACGGCGCCTGGACTCCGGTGCCGCGGCACGTTAACATGACGTCACGCATGTCTTTTTCCGGTCAGTCGTCATGGAAACGCGTCACGCGTTAACGTGCGCTAACATTCACGCCGTTAGCGCTAAGAATTTAAGACTTTTCAGGTAAGATACTTGTACTTTTACTCTAAAAGAGCCCCTTTAAAGGTACTTTATACACATGTTTTTCTGTATAAACCACTATGAAGACAACACAAGGCCATGTCATGTCACGTCACGACTCTGGTGCCGTGGCACGTAAACATGATGTCACGCATGTCTTTTTCGTCATGGAAACGCGTCACGCGTTAACTGGCGCTAACGTTCACGCTGTTCCATATTTTTCTAGTGTGCATCGTATTCAATTATTATTGACTTCTTGCTCCACCTTGTGGCGAACGTCAGTCAACCGCAAAGCGGTCGTCACGTCATCTATAAGAATCCCGAAAAGTCTCGAGATATTTGCGTTTTTGGCCAGCGTCGGGTTAAGATTTTGCATTTAACGGATACGATAAATCAATCACATATCGGGAAACAATCCAAAAATCATGCAAATCACATGTAAATAACGCAATTAGCAACAGCGTTTTAGCCGAGACACGTTGTGGGCTGTTAATATTTGTTACTTGGTATTACAAATCTGACATCATATCTATTGAAAAAGACCTGAAACTTGTGAATTTTCCACTTCAGCTGTGGCTATACAAATCGTCTTCCTTCCAGGTCGGCTTCATTCAGCAGAACCTGAAGACAACATCCAGTCTTTATACACAAATCCACGTCTCGTTCCTGAAGGGATTCCCTGGCATTCTTAGCGGAGATGCTGCTTTAAGTAAAGTGGGGCAAACAAATCACTTTCAACATTACGCCCGAGGCTCAGGAGACACAAAAACTCACCGTGTGTTTCTCTGCTTTCTGTTTTTCTGTGTGTGTGTTGTGGTTTTTTTTCTACCTCTGCCCCAGATACCTGAGTTACAGCTCAGAGGAAAACACCTCTGCTTGTCGTGATCCATTATTCGCCGCCGATCGATTCCTTTATTTGCCTCGAACCGGAGGATCAAAGCTAACGCGCGAGAGGCGAGTCGTCCGCGAATTAGAGAGATAAAATGATTCAACTGGACGAGGGAGCGACTCTCTGCGGATTTGCCCGCCGGCTTACATCTGATGACTCAGTACGCAGAGCAAACATAATATTTACTGTTAATGAGGCCGCTTCCACACGCACAGAGCGGCTTCCTGGCTAATGTTAGCGTCCGTGCTGCGGGGAAACCGTGACCCGGGCGATTGATTTGGCCCCGGAGAGGCGGCAGGTAAACACCATCGCTCAGAGATAAAGTAGACTCTAAATTGGTCGAGCTCCCACTGCGTCGCTAAAAGAAGGAAAAAGGCGCGCTCGCAAAAAGCCGCGTCGCTACCACAGGCGCCACATGATGTGTTTCGGGGCTCGTTACCGCGGTGACGGAGTCGCGCGGACTCGCCGCGGTCGTCGTCGCAGCGTTTGAACTAACTGGACGAATCCTGTCGGATAAACGGCACCGGAGCTGCACTTAAAAGTTGTCTCTCTTTGTGTTCGTCACATAATAAAAAAAAAAAAAAGTTCAGTTTTTTTTTTCCCTTTGCTCTCAGCAAAAAAGAGGACAGATTTGTGTCTTCGGGCTCCGCAGAGAGGATTAAATCAGTAAACTATGGGAGAGGACACCTCCGGGCCACTGGGTTGGGCATCGTTCATCCACTTTGATGGAGGCAGCAGCAGCAGCAGCAGCAGCTCTATTTCTTTCTTTTGTCTAAGTAACAACCACGTAATATATTTGGTCAACTCAGAGGCCGTAAGGACTTGGAGCTTCTGAGCTAACTACGGTGAAACAAAGTGTGAGCAACAACTTCAAACACACACACTGGTTTCCAGTGGTCAACTTTCTCTTCTTCTTCTAGGGTTTCTTAAACTTTGGGACTGTTACAGACTTACAGAAGTTCTCTGCACTTTGGTTTGTCTGTACACTCTTAGAAATAAGGGTTCCAAAACGGTTCTTCTACAAGAGTTGAGGTTCTACCTGGAACCATTTGCTTCTGAAAAGCCCTTTCCCGAAGAAAGGGGTTTTCAGGGAAAGGGTTCTTGGTAACACTAATGGTTCCAGTAAGAACCATTTCGATCCAGAGAACCCTTTAAAACCCCTTTCCTGATAAAGGGTTTAAAAGGGTTCTTGGTGGAATCCTCCAAAAGGGTTCCAGGTGGAACCTTTATAAAAAGGGTTCTCCTTCACGCTTAGAAATAAGGGTTCCAAAAGGATCCTTCTACAAGAGTTGAGGTTCTACCTGGAACCATTTGCTTCTGAAGAACCCTTTCCCCGAAGAAAGGGTTTTTCAAGGGTTCTTGGTAACACTCATGGTTCCAGCAAGAACCATTTTGATCCAGAGAACCCTTTAAAACCCCTTTCCTGAATAAAGGGTTTTAAAGGGGTTCTTGGTGGAACCCTCCAAAAGGGTTCCAGGTGGAACCTTTATAAAAAGGGTTCTCCTACACTCTTAGAAATAAGGGTTCCAAAAGGGTTCTTCTACAAGAGTTGAGGTTCTACCTGGAACCATTTGCTTCTGAAAAACCCTTTCCCCGAAGAAAGGGTTTTTCAAGGGTTCTTGGTAACACTGATAGTTCCAGCAAGAACCATTTTGATCCAGAGAACCCTTTAAAACCCCTTTCCTGAATAAAGGGTTTTAAAGGGGTTCTTGGTGGAACCCTCCAAAAGGGTTCCAGGTGGAACCCTTTATAAAAAGGTCGAACGATCTGCATTGTTCAATTGAACAACTCTATAGACTGGTATTAGCCTCAGAGGTCGATAAATATCTGGTTCTAAGCAGAAGAAACGTCTTCAACTCAACTCAAGCTAACGCCCACAGCTAACTCCTGAAGAACTCTATAGACGACCGTTTATGAAGCCAGTGTTTTTTCCCGAATTCGTCTTCCTGTGACGTTATCTTCAAAGTCCTTTAATAGTCTCAGTGGACACCGGTGCAGGAAAGGGTTTAACGTAGCATAAGTTAGCTTGAACCTAGCTAAAAAAAAACTGTCCTCCTGAGATAACGATCACCAAAACAAAGCACCTGTTAGCTCCACCAAAGAAGAAATCACAGTAATAACCTGCAGCGAACATCTACAGGTGCTACATTCAAAACATTTTGAAATAAGGAGCTTCATCAGCCACTCACTGGCTGAAATGGTCTCATGTGTAAAAACTCTCATAGTCCAGCTTTAACTGTTTAAAATACAGCTGGTGCTTCCTGTTGTGTTACACACACACACACACACACACACACACACACACACACACACACGCCTGATCATTTAGCCGAGCAGGTCTCTCTGTGTAAACCAGCAGTAATTATCAACATCAGAGTGGCACATTAATGATGCAGCTGCTGCCTCCTCGCAGGTATTTCTGGGGTAAATAAGGTGGAGGCGAGGAAGAGTCCCCGTCACCTGAAGTGAAAATGTCACCTGCTATTTGTTCCCGAACAATTACCTACAGGGTCTATTATCAGAGGTGACGGATTAACCGGCTTCTTTATCTGCGGGGCCGCGCTGCAGACGGCGGCAGCGGCGGCGGCGGCGTAGTAGCCTCCGGCCACGAACCGTGAATAATATGAGAATTTAGAGGAGAAGCCTGAAGGAGGAGCGGCAGCGACAAACAAAAACAAACAGATGTTAATACCACAGAGGAGAGAGAGAGAGAGTCTCTGACTGCACTCGCCAAAACGCTAAACTCACTTTAGCGTCGCAGAAATGATGTTCTCATTACGGCTGAAGCGCGGTGACGGGATTACGTTCTTCACCGAGTCAGTGGGACGACGTTTCGATGTCAAGTCTGAGTTTGAAAATGCCATTTTTTCACTTGAGGCTGCAGTACTTCCTCCACAGCTGATGGGGGCAGTAAACACGCCTACACGTGTCCTTGTGTGTCCTTATATGGTAAAGACGGACATCCACAAATCCGCCCTCTGAAGCTCATAATTCATTATTTGACCCATGATATGTCAGCAGAATGGTTTTACCCGATGTGCGAAGCTAAAGAAGCTAAAATCAGAGCAGCACTGACTCAGACTGATCCAGAGATTGATTCAGTTACTGATATTTAATCTCGTCTTTATTAACCACTGCCTCTGTGAGTTAATAAGAACGGCAGCGAGAGCTGGGCTAAAGTAGGATTTGACGATTTATTTAATTTGAGGCAGACACTGAAGAGGTGAGGATTGATTTGAAAAAAAAGCAAGCACTCAGTACTTTATATTAAGTTTTACTAAATACAAAATGTAGTAAAGCAGCTAAAAGACAGTCAATCAAATCACATTTGTTTCTTTTTAACCAATGAAGTCACTTTGGTGTTTGAGATTTGAATAATTTTCCTGGTATTGGCACTGACCGATACCAGGGACATCACTTTTTTATCCAAAATTCAGATTCAGATTCAGATGTTAAAATGTGAACCTTAAAGGTGCATTATGTAATAAATAATAAAAAGCAACTGGCCATAAAATCCTCCTAATATGTCACAGAGACTCAGGAATAATGTTCATATAACAAACTGAACTCACCAACAACAACAGTACAGACAAAATATTTGAATTAAAAAAAATATTTTGCAGACTGCAAATCATGTTTATGTTTTGAAATCATGTTTTTAGCATGTGGCGCCACCTACCGCCGTCTACCAATCATTGCAGTCAGTAGAGTCTCAGCTGCCGTGCAACCACGGATTGCCAGTTACATCAGAAAACGAAACCTAAAAGACCTCGGTATTTTGAATTTGAAGGTAGTAACCGTTTTTGGCCACATTCTTACATATGGCGCCTTTAAAAACCCAATCAAGTTCAAAATATACAGCCTAGAAGCGCATTAGTCATGACTGCATCATCCAGCAGGGGGCACTGTGAGTGCATTTCTTGACCCAAAAATAACATTAAACTGACAATCGTGACACCAACGCAACCAACATGGAAGAATTTCTTCTTCTTCTATACAATAATGGCAACAAAATCAACAAAATCTGTAGTACGCTAGGTACAGGGTTCCTAGCTTAGCTTGGTTGACATCAAATTCAAGGACATTTCAAGGTCTTTCCAGGACCAACTTCCTCAAATTGGATTCACTGAATGTGTTGACACAGCAAAGTGTCGTCTGCGTACAAAGGAAACATTTACCTAAATATCAACTTAACTTCTTTCTTGCACAAAATTCCAGCACTTTCAATGACCCCATGTCTATTTAGGACAGTTTTCAAGAACATTCAAGACCCCGTGGGAACCCTTTAGCTAGCTAATGTGTCTGTTCACCAGCCGTATACCTAACGTACAGTATATCTGAAGTCAACTGGAGTGGATTGTCTTGAAATGCTTGAAAAACGACGGCAACCAAAGTCTTTTTCTAAAGATTTTTTCAGCCAAATGAGGAGCTTTTTCTCGGAAGTAAATCCTCACAGTGAAGCTTGTGTTGCATCATGTTTATACACAGAGTCCAGCATTTCCTACAGTACTCGAATGCAACAGACAGACAGACTGGTGGTTTAATAACAACACACACACACACAGAGAAAGAGTGCGACATCACATCAGTCGTCTCCTCTATATTTAAATAGGTCATTCTTGTTTTGAGACATATGAAAGGTGAATATTATAATAATATCATAATTGACCTTTGGGGAGGTTTGATGGTTTATTTCACCTTTTTTTTTTTTTTTTTTTTCCCAGGAATTTATGAGGGAAGTTTCCCGGAAAATAATGAGTAAAAAAAAATGCAGGACACACACACACACACACACACAGAGTGTCCTTGAGTGCCAAAAAACCCAGAAATAGACCAGTCAAATCAGAGCCCAGGCTGCCTGGAGGTAGGAGACCGGAAAGTCGACTTTTAAATTTAAACTCCCTCCCTCCTCCACCAGAAGAAGAAGAAGAAGAAGAAGAATCGACTCACCTGATGCCGGGAAAGAGAGTGGAGTGTAAACAGTCCGCCAGCATGAGTGTGTGTGTGTGTGTGTGTGTGTGTGTGTGGACGTGGAGAGGCCTGTATATTTGGAAACAGGATCGAATCTCAACCAGAGAACGGTGGTGAAAGCGTCTCCTTTTCACTGCGAAGAAGGGAAAAAGTGAGATCAATACTGTGTAATAGTATTAAAGACTGTGTCTATTAATACACAGACGCTCCTTATACCTCTGTAAAGTAGAAGATTCAACAAATACACGATTCCAGTTATTCCCGTATTTCCTTCGCTCATTGAGCACAAAACAGAGTCACTTCACTCTTAAAAATACAAATGCTAAGTAGAACCACATAAGGTTCTTCGGCTTGTCCTCATAGGAGAACCCTTTTTAGCTCCAGGTAGAACCCTTTTTATAAATGATCCCCCTGGAACCCTTTTGGAGGGTTCCACCAAGATCCCTTTTAAAACGCTTTATTCAGGAAAGGGGTTTTAAAGGGTTCTCCGGATCAAAATGGTTCTTACTGGAACCATTAGTGTTACCAAGAACCCTTGAAAAACCCTTTCTTTCGGGAAAGGGTTTTTCAGAAGCTAATTGTTCCAGGTAGAACCTCAGCCCTTATAGAAGGACCCTTTTGGAACCCTTATTTCTAAGAGTGTAGTTCCAGTTAATTCAATAGCAAATTATGTCAATATGGGAAATTCGGTTCACATTTTGAGGTGTAGTGTTTAGCACTCTTGCCTTTAAGACCTGGGTTTGCAACCCGGTGGTAACAAGGGTTTTTCTGCATGGAGTTTGCATGTTCTCTTGCTATATGGGGATCACTCTAAATTGACGGTGAGAGTGAGAGTGTATGGTTGTTTGTCTCCATATGTGGCCCCGTGATGGACCCCGCCTATAACTGTATGTCAGCACCCCCCACAAACCCCTCATGTGGAGGATAAAGCGGTAGAAAAATGGATGGATGTTCACATTTACAGGAAAATCAATGGTAAGATCCAATATGAGCCTGGCTGCAAATGAAGTCGGATGAATTTCCAGTTTGAAAAAGTGCCGCAGAGCTGCTCAAATCACAGATCTCACGGCTGCACAACGGGAGGTCATTTAGCAACCTGAAGATTATGCTAATATTTTTAAGCTCTTGAGGTTTTTCCTTAAAGTAACACATTCAGGAAAAAAGGAGTGACACTTTCACTGATAGCTTGTTCGAACTCTGGGCTCGACTACCTGACCTGAGTCAATAGATCTTAGAAGCCTACGGGGTTGATATTCATTCACATAGAGTGGTCCTGTTGCACATAAATGTTAGTTATGGAGGTCTACTTACATACATTAACTTGTTTTTATGCTCAAAAACCTCCTAGTTGCTGTAAACGAGCCGATAGAAATCCTCTTTTCTGACGCCGTTCCTCAGCCGCGATATTTCAGACATAAATCTCACCCCCAGAAGACAGAGTGTGTTGTGATTGGCCAGCCAGCGTAGAGCCTTCCCAACTGTCTTGTGATTGGCCAGTACCCGGAAGTGACATATTCAGCACACCCGCTCTCAGAAGCGCAGCTCCCCCCTCTGGAACAGTGGATGCACTGCTACTCATTATCAAAACATTGTTTTAACAGTGTTTAAAAATAGCTTCTTCACGACTCCCCGCCGTAGTCCCTTTGACGACGTTTGACCCGGAGTCAGACCAAGAGTCAGAAGACACTGTCGCTCGTGAAACACCTCCACAACGGACGTTATTCTTCTTCTGCGGTTCAATGTACGCAACCAGATTTACCCGGACTATAGTGCCCGGAGCAGGAGGATCGGCAGTTCCGGAGAACCGCTGTTTACGTAACCGGACGGGGGTTAGGGTTAGGGTTGAATTTTCAAGATATCACAAACGTTCTAGGAGTTACGGTAATGAGACGTACGCATGCCAAATCCTTGCTAGTTCACGTTGTATCGCGGTCGCTCCTCGCGTAAAAACACGTTTACATATTTGTCCGCCGACGCGAGACAAACTTTATTGAAACTGTGTTTTCCTGACGGAGCCGTTTCAAGCGAAACAAACACACCTGTTGACTCAGCGGCTGTAAACTCCCGTCGTTAGCAGATGTGTGCGTTTGCTTTGACAGGTAAAAATTAGCGAGGCGCCGCGCGCGGAGTTGTGTTTCGTTTCGCGCTGACAGAGCGCCGTGCGTCCGTCCGTCCGTCCGCGCGTCGCCGTGGCTGCTCCCAGCATGCCCTCTGCCTCTCGCTGAAAGTGATTGCGGGCTGTCAGCTCCGCTCGTGTCCGTTTCCCTTCATCGCCGCCCCTCGCGCTCTCAGCTGTCAGCGCCGCTAACGTCTCTCTCTCTCGCTGACACACCGCTCATCATCTCCCGCCTCCCCCGTCCTCATCCACTCTCACTTTCAATAAACCTCCTCTTCATCAGGCCCCCGACGATCGATGAAATCAGTTGGTCTCGGCAAACTCATTTGTTGATAAATGGCGCGGAGCCGCGGGGGGGGGGCTGGGATGGGGATGTGGATGTGGGGGTTTGCTCCCGATTATCGTTTTCCTCGCACTGCGGCAAAGGCTCGTCTCCGGCGGCGAGGGCTCTCGGGAGTTTGTTGACATTCAAAGTTCAGACGCAGATAAATATTCAGCACTGGAGGAGGAGGAGGAGGAGGCGGCTCGTTGCGGAAAAAAACACGTCTGAGCGGATCGGCAGACGAGGATTAAAAGAGCCGCTCGACCGACGACCCGACGCGATCATCAGTTAGCGGAGGTAGGCGCGGGCGAAAGACGGAGCGGGGCCGACACAGGTTACATAAACGCAGAAGGCGTCGAACGCATCGCGGACTTCAACAGATCGTCTGAAGAACCTGAGGTGTCTGGAGCTTCTAACCACAACCGCACTTCCCTTGGCGCACCAGAGTGAGGGCCAATTCCAATTCTTAACCCTCAAGCTCAACCCTTAATCTTAACTAACCCTCAAAACCAAGTGTTGAGGGTTATTTTGTCACTTAGAAATGGGACACCCCCTTAAATGCAGATCCGTCTTCAGACTGTAGGGGGCAGAATAACGCGAAAGCTGCGTCCAGTCTGTCAACTCCAAAAAAGAAGAAGAAGAAGAAGAACACGTTTACGTCAGGATTATTTATTACGTTCCGTTTGTCAGTCAAGTTATTAGGTTGTCAGTTAGTCATAAGATGATACTAATACAAATACCACAACCACGGACATATTCAGCTGACAGTTACCACACACCACGGCTTATTGAAGGGTAAATGATAGCAAACCATCGCTTGTCCGCACCGGCCGCACTATTGACAAAAGATCGTAAAATAAAAATAAATGTTACGCAACAATGACGAAGAAAATACTTCATTTGTAGCGTACTCGTTTTGCCGCTTTCGCCGCCATCTTTGTTATGTGAAAACACGCAATGCATTCTGGGTGGCCCTTGCTCCCAAGGGTGGTCTCGGAAAATCTCGATATTGAGGGCGATACAGCCCTTAAACTTGACCCTCAACTTAATTTTTCTGAGAATCAGGACAGCACTTGCACTAGAGGGAGTGCGCATTTTTGAGATTGAGGGTTAAGCAAGGAATTGGAATTCACCCCAAAATGGTACGTTACGGTCAGCCGAGATGATGGTGAACCTGAGGCGTCACTGGAGGACATGAAATAATGACCCAGGCAGGAAAAACCTCCCTCTCTCTCTCTCTCTCTCTCTGTCTGTCGTTTATTCTGTTATTTTCGTCTTCACCATAACAAATAAACGAATAAACAGAAGCCGTGGAGATGTTTACGTTTTTTTGCATTAAAGATCTGCTGGTCTTTCATTGGCGTGGACGTCGGCGTCGGTGTGGTCGTGATGTCGCCGTGATGTGTTGTGGCGTTGTGTGTTTGGCTGCCACAGCGGGTTCACATCAGCCACTGGGAACTGATCCAGAACCACAAACACGGCAGCTCCTATTACAGCTAATAGATACACACACACACACACACACACACATATACAGGTTTGTGCTGCTATTCTTGTGAGGACACTGCGTTGACTTCCATTAATTTGGAGCTTAACCTTCATCAGAACCTTCAGAAATGAGTTACTGACTTATTAGGACTACGTTTTGGTCTCCATGAGGATTACTGGTCCTGACAAGGTCAGTGTTTCTGACAGAGAAGGTCCCAAATACAAGCACGGTTCTTACACTAACCCTTAACCTAAACCCTAATTCTAACCATAACCATTAAACAAAGCCTACACTCTTAGAACTAAAAGTGCTAAGCAGAACCATATAAGGTTCTTTGGCTTTTCCTCATAGGAGAACCGTTTTTGGCTCCAGGTAAAACCTTTTTATAAAGGTTCCACCTGGAACCCTTTCTGGAACCCTTTATTCAGGAAAGGGGTTCTCTGGATTAAAATGGTTCTTACTGGAACCATTAGGGTTACCAAGAAACCTTGAAAAACCCATTCTTCAGGAAAGGGTTTTTCAGAAGCAAATGGTTCCAGGTAGAACCTCAGATCTTGTAGTGACCTCTGCTTTAGAGTGTGGTGATTGGGTAGCTTGCTCAGGGGTTGCTCCACTCTTAGAAATACAAGTGCTAAGTAAGAACCATATAAGGTTCTTCAGCTTGTCCTCATAGGAGAACACTTTTTGGTTCCACCTTTGAAGGTCAACCCTTTGGAGGGTTCCACCAAGAACCCTTTATTCAGGAAAAGGTTTTTTCAGAAGCAAATGGTTCCAGGTAGAACCTCAGCCCTTGTAGAAGGACCCTTTTGGAACCCTTATCAATAAGAGTGTACGAGTAGATTAATGTTGATGTTGTTGCTGTGATGTCAGTTTCACCTTGTGTGTGTTTGCAGACACAAAAGACCCGTTTATAACCTCGTCCACTGCACGTGCGCACAAGTTTATATGATCTACTAATCACTCAACGTTTACGATCCGTAGAGAGCAAACTCATTATCTGTATTTAATTTATGCACAAAGGCAGACACTCCTGACGGTTTCATCAGTGGACGGACGATGTGAAGTGACCAAGGTGGCGTCAACTTGTCTACGCCTAAAATAAACATTTTAAAAGTCAATTTCACACATGACAAGACAACCAAGTGTTGCATTGAAGGTCAAAGAGTGAAGAGACTCTCGTCTTCTGAGGCCGACTCCGCCCAGTACCAGAATTTGAATAATGCCAAGTTGTGGGCTGAGAGCCAAGTGATTGTTTTTTTGTTTTTTTGTTTTTTTTATTATATCTTGATAATCCATCATGATATTGCAATTAAACACATTTGGGATGATATTACACACCTTCTGTTGGTCAGTTTGAGACTGATACTGCTATAAAACTGTGAATATTTGCACCAGGATCAACAAAATGACATGAAAAAAAGTGGTTTAAGGGTTTAGTTCCACTTTGAGAAGCTTCAGCTGGAGTCGACGAGCATTAGTGGACTTTGCGTCCCACACGTTAGCCCACAGTTTTTCTTCGGTGGAATCAGAGGCGACACGACGTGACACAGCAGTCTGCTTTTATTGCCGTTCGTTTCTGGAGTCAGGTCGATATTTTATTAAATTTTTTTTGTTGTTGCCTGACCTTTAGATGTGGAGCCTTGTGGAAGAAAAAGACGTAAAAAAAAAAAAAAAGTCTTACACGCCGAAATGAAATGCTAGACATTAAATGAGGTGTCGCTCAAAGCTGGTGACAGAAATAGTTAACTTAACTCTGATCACCAATCAGAAAGGTTAAGGGGCGGGGCTACAGGCTCGGTGCCCTTAGCTTAATTTTTCAGGATCAGGATAATAAACAAAAAGGTCACCACTGACCGATCTGACCATAGAGAATTCAGTAAATGCCCTTGAGCAAGAACCTCTGCATGGGCAGAGAGTCTGACCTCTGACCTCTATGTCTCTACAAAAGGGTCAAAGAGAATTAATGGAGAACCGCCAAGGGTGAACTGTTACCATGACGAGCCGAGGTCAATACAGTGTAATAAGTTATCCGGAGCTCAGGTTCAATAAGCTCGATAAAACCTAATGAGATTGATCCGCGCGTTCAATTAATCTGATCTAAACGGTTCATTTGACGAGCGTTCGCAAAAAAGTCGAAGGTGACGCCGTTTGAAGAAGAAACGCAAGAGATATCGGAAGAGAGAGCGAGTTTGAATGTTGTAACTGTCGCTGTTTCTGCGTTTATTTGAACCGTCGACTTGAAAATAAACACAATAGAACATGTGTCGGAGGTCGTCTGTCGCATATGTTGTGTGTGTGTTTCTGTCTTTGCTAATCTGGTGGGAGGAGCCCAGGAAAGAGGGCGGAGCCTCCATCCTAAAAATGTCAGTTGATTGTTTAGTCAGACTAAGACAATCATTTTTTTTTCTCATTTTCACATAAACACGTTAGTCTGACTAAAATCGAGCTAGTCTTCGGCGGACTGTCATACCTGGATAATGCGAGTCATAGTCCGACTACTCCTGCATGTATGCGCTCAGTCGGACTGGAGTTGGACTTGGCATTCTGTGCAACCCCGGAAGTAGAAGGAGACTGATTCAATATGCACTAGCTTATCGGGAGATACAGCGCCACCTATTAATTTAGAGTCACACGTACACAGTAAATAAATAATTTTCTTCTCCGCATGTATAGTCAGACTGGGCACGTCGTCCGATTGCCCGTCTTAGTCAGACTAAGGCATTAGCTCTGCACCTAAACGTACCGATCTATAGCGATAATTAACACTGTCAGGTGACCCGGAAGTAGAAGGAGACAGGAAACTGATTCAATACGCGCTAGCTTATCGGGAGATACAGCGCCACCTATTAGTTTAGCTAGGTTTATTAATTTCGTACATAAAGAAGAACAAATGTTCAACTCAAGAACAGTTGTGCTAATCATTCAGGGATAACCTTAAATACACACTAGCTTATAGAGAGCTACAGCGCCACCTATGGAGGCGGAGTCAGACATACATGGTCAATAAATAGATTTTCTTCTCCGCATGTACTGTATAGTCAGACTCGGCACGTTGTCTTAGTCTGACTAAGGCGTTAGATGGATGTAAACGTACCGAGTGTTTCTATAGAGATAATTACTACTGTAAAGGTGACAATTGTATGCTTTTAAGTTAAGAATTATACTTAAATGTGATCAGAACTGTGTGATTTCTACTTGACAACAGAGCGAACGCACTCTAGAAGCTCCACTTTTGTGCGGCTAAACCCACACATTTAAATACAGTGAAGTGACATTATGCAGGGTTTCACACCGTCGCCACGCGTTGACCTGTATTTTATTTATTTTTTTCACGCGCGCGGACGAGAACGAGCGACGAAGCGACTCTCGGCATGCGAGAGGCGAGGCCCACTTTAAACCCCCCCCCCCCCCCCCGCTGCACATGTGTCCTTTGGTTGAACTGCATTTGCATAAAAGCACACAAACGTACGAGGCAAAGACGTCTCAGCCGCGGGAGCCAACGACGGGCGGACACGCGGCACACACGAACACGAGCGGGTAAAATCCATGAGGACGGTTCACCGGATCAATCATTAATCTTCACAACAGCGGAGAGAGAGGGGGAAAAACAGGAGTGAGAAGACATTCAAAGGATTGGAAGGAACACACACAGTGTTTTTACCAGGACTTTCCAGGACAGATTATCTCAAAATCAAAGACTAGAATGTGCCGAAACCCGCTTAAGACAACTTGTAAGAGCGTCCTCGTCCGTGATGGCGTCCGATTTTAATTTCGCAGACATCACATCGTCATTTGCTCTTTGCTCGACTTTACTCGCTCGTTGTCCTGCACGGAATCTCACGTCAACGACAAAGAGAGACAGTGACAGAACACGCGGCAATTATTACGACTTTTGTCCTGCGTAGGGCATGGAACAGTAGGTGGCGTCGTAACAAAACAAGGGGGACGTTTACAATAAATATCAACACAATTCAAGCACTTTCAATGACCCAGATCTAGAGGGCGACTTGTGTGTGTGTGTGTGTGTGTGTGTGTGTGTGTGTGTGTGTGTGTGTGTGTGTGTGTGTGTGTGTGTGTGTGTGTGTGTGTGTGTGTGTGTGTGTGTGTGTGTGTGTGTAATCACTTATATTAATGCATAAACACACACACACATTCACCTTACATGTAATGAGCCTCATTTCAAGTTAATATTAACTTGTAAATGGTTTGACCCGGGCCTCTCTCACACACACACACACACATATTATTTTTTAGTGCCTTTAATTATGACATTAATAGAATAATTCATTTAAAAAAAAAATAAAAAACTTAATTATACTTCCATTAATTAAAATTCCATGTAGATATATATTTATTTATTTTATAATAAAACCGTTAAAGGAAATAATTAAAAATTTAAACACACAGGGGCGAACGCATCTTTTAATTAAAGAGAGTTTTTCTTTTTGAAGTTTTTTTTTTATTTAAATGTGCAAATTAAATTTGTCTTTCTTTCAAGTCTCCTGTGTTGAGTTTAATTTTAGAATTTTGGGAATGAACACATGGAGACAGAGAGAGAGAGAGACTGTGGAGCTGCAGCCAATCAGAGGTCAGCGTCTCAGCTGTCAATCACAATAACTCATTATAGAACGATCTAAAAAAAAAATCTGATTAATTGATCTATGATTTGATGATTAAACCATTATTGTTTGGTTTTCCCACAGGAAAATGTGTTGTTAACTACTAGTGTTTAAAAATGAACCCTAACCCATAATTACAACTGACCTAATCCTAATCCTGACCCTGACCTCTGATCTCTGACCTCTGACCTCAACCTAGCTCTAAAACATGTCTTCACCTTAAAATGTAGTCATTTACATTAAGAGGACTCATAATGCGACTGTGTACCCATTTTTACCCATAGATTTCAAATCTTAGCACTACACTCTTGGAAATAAAAATGCCAAATAGAACCAGATAAGGTTCTTCGGCTTGTCCTCACAGGAGAACCCTTTTTGGTCGGTTCTACCTGGAACCCTTAGTGTTACCGAGAACCCTTTTAAAACCCTTTATTCAGGAAAGAGGTTTTAAAGGGATCTCTGGATCAAAATTGTTCTTACGGGAACCATTAGTGTTACCCAAGAACCCATACCAAAAACCCTTTCTTCAGGAAAGGGTTTTTCTGAAGCAAATGGTTCCAGGTAGAACCTCAAGCCCTTGTATAAGGACCCTTTTGGAACCCTTATTTCTAAGAGTGTACACTCTTGGAAATAAAAGTGCTAAGTAGAACCATACAAGGTTCTTCGGCTTGTCCTCCAGGTAGAACCCTTTTGGAGGGTTCCACCAAGAACCCTTTTAAAACCCTTTATTCAGGAAAGGGGTTTTAAAGGGTTCTCTGGATCAAAATTGCTCTTACTGGAACCATTAGTGTTATCAAGAACCATTCAGAAGCAAATGGTTCCAGGTAGAACATAAGCCCTTGTAGAAGAACACTTTTGGAACCCTGATTTCTGAAAGTTTACCTCAAAAATTTAGGCTCTGCCTCACTGGGACCAGGTTCTGGTCTCCTGACGACACAGAGGTCCAGCATACAGAGACGAACAACCATTCACTCTTATAATGTCTAATTAACATAATCTAGTCTAATCTCCTCCTTCTCACCAGAGTCCATAGAGAAAATCAGCGATTTAAGCTCTGAGTGACACAGGTGTTTCTGGTCCACAGCTGCATCCTTTGGTCGGTTTGTGCCACTGAGCTAAATCTGAGCGAAGGATTTTCAAACAGCAAAGTCACACAATGACACCCTTAGACTGACTGATGGAGGCTGCAGTGGATCAACAGCCCCCGAGTGCAGTGGTGTAAAATCGCTGATTTTCTCTATGGGGTTTGGTGTGGGAGACACAAACTTCAGATTCCTGTTGACACAGAAGTCAAAAAGGTACAAGAGCGGACAATCATTGAAAGGTTTGTAGAGAGGAAGTCGGGCAACAAGAAGAGCGTCTGCGGGCGTGAAAGGTTAGCGATGTTTGGGGGGGGGGGGCGGGGCATGTTTGACAGCTTTGATTGACAGCATAAGTGTGTGGCTGATGAAAGTGAAAGAAGAACTCTTGAGTTGAGAGAGAGAGACGAGGACTCGTCAGCACTTCGGGGAGTTTGTGTTATGGACTTTAACCCCCAGAGGAGGCGCTCTGCTCTCATTTATAATAGAGGTCAAACTGATGACCTCACCTGTCTCAGTGTGACCTCTGTGTGCTGGTCAACAGGTTTTTAAATGGGAATATTTTTTGTTGTTTCAATGAAAGAAACAAAGATTGATAAAGTCCTACTCACAAATTAATCTGCATTGTTTGCATGTGTGTCTGCATATAATGAAACTAAATGATTATATTTACAAGACACAGTTTCTTTAAATTAGCTCAAAATACC